>NW_028225181.1:7795249-7923922 GCF_052327205.1 Somniosus microcephalus | reverse complement strand
ACCCCAGATTTCAAGGAATTGGATGATCTGTCAAAATTGAGATTAGTCTAGGAGAAGGAGACAGACCATACCTTGGGGCTAAATATGTAACAACATGTCACAACCTGAGGACTGTTTAAAAGTAAGACTGTTTAAAATTAATATTGAACGTACCAAATGAAGTAGAAAGACTGTTTTAAAATTAATATTGTTTAAAAGTAATATTGTATACACCCAACAAATGTCAAATCGATTGACACCTACAGAATGTTGGAAAACTGTACCTTTTTGCTATGTAAGCTTTGGCAATATGGTTCTCTGTAAACTTTCATGCCAATAAAGCATTTGAACTGAACTGAACTGAGAGAGACTGGGGAGATATAGAGAGAGAGACTGAGGGGGGAGAGAGATAGTGACTGGGGGGAGAGAGAGAGAGACAGGGGATAGAGAGAGAGTAGAGAGACTGGGGGGAGAGAGAAGAGAGAGACTGGGGAGAGAGAGAGAGAATGGGGAGATAGAGAGAGAGAGAGAGAGAGAGAGACTGAGGGGGAGAGAGAGCGACTGAGGGGTGACAGAGAGAGAGAGAGACGGGGAGAGAGAGAGAGGGGAGAGACTGGGGGAGAGAGAGAGACTGGGGAGATAGAGAGAGAGACGGGGAGAGAGAGAGAGAGTAGAGAGACGGGGGGAGAGAGAGGAGAGTGACTGGGGACAGAGAGAGAATGGGGAGATAGAGAGAGAGAGAGACTGAGGGGGAGAGAGAGAGAGACTGGGGGAGAGAGGCAGGGAGAGAGAGAGAGAGACTTGGGGAGAGAGAGCAAGATAGAGACTGTGGGGGGGGGGAGAGAGAGAGACCGGGGGGCTGGGGGGTGGGAGAGAGAGAGAGACTGAGGGGAGAGAGAGAGAGATGGGGAGATGGTAAAGGATAGCAAACTGAGAAATACCTTGACAAGGTACAGACTTAGTGAACATAGCCTGGCGATCGAAATAGGCAGACACAGACAGACCCGGCTGCCAAGAGAGGACAGGATATGCTCTCACTACAGTCAGGGTGTGGTGGAGACAGCGATGCACTTCCTCACAGCTTGTGGAAAATATCAGGGCATCAGGGAGAATTTCTACCAAAAATTCTCACAAATATGCCCTGAATTCAGAAATTTGAATGACGACCAAAAACTCCCATACCTACTAGGGGAACAGAGAAACTGTGTAACCTTAGCGGCACACTATGTTGCAGCTTGCCATAAACAGAAGGACAACCAGTAAACATAAGAAAAGAGTATATACAAATTATACAAATGTATATTTATACACTCAGGGATATATTTGTTTATACACTGTATGAATAGATCTGCGTTTATGTGTTCAACCATAAATGTTTTTCGATGCTTTGGCAAGATAAGATGTACCTTATCATGCCAATAAAGCGATTTGAATTGAATTGATTGAAAATTGAGAGAGAGAGAGGCTTAGAGGGAGAGGGAGAGAGTGGAGGGAGAGGGAGGGAGTGGGGGAGGGAGAGATTGCGTGAGAGGGAGAGAGGCTGGGGGGGGAGGGAGAGAGTGGGGGAGAGAGAGAGAGACTGGGAGAGAGAGAGAGACTGGGGGAGAGAGAGACTGGAGGGGAGAGAGAGAGACTGGGGGAGAGAGAGGAGAGAGACTGAGGGGAGAGAGAGGAGAGAGACTGGGGGAGAGAGAGAGAGAGACGGGGAAGGGAGAGAGAGATTGGGGAGAGAGAGAGAGATAGAGAGACTGGGAGACAGAGAGAGAGAGATAGAGAGACGGGGAGCGAGAGAGAGATTGGGGGAGAGAGAGAGAGAGAGACTGCAAGAGGGAGAGATTGGAGGAGAGTGAGAGACGGAGAGAGAGAGAGACTGGGAGAGAGAGACTGGAGGAGGGAGAGTCTGGAGGAGAGAGAGAGACTGGGAGACTGGGGCAGAGAGAGAGACTGGGAGATAGATAGAGAGAGAGAGAGAGACTGAGACTGAGGGGGGAGAGAGAGAGAGACAGGGGGGGAGAGAGAGAGAGAGAGAGAGAGAGACGGGGGAAGGGCGAGTGAGACTGGGGGAGAGAGAGAGATAGAGAGACTGGGAGCGAGAGAGAGATGGGTGGAGAGAGAGAGAGACTGGAGGAGGGAGGGACTTGAGGAGAGAGAGAGACGGAGAGAGAGTGAGACTGGGAGAGAGACTGGAGGAGGGAGAGTCTGGAGGAGAGAGAGAGACTGGGAGACTGGGGGAGAGAGAGAGACTGGGAGATAGAGATAGAGAGAGAGAGAGAGAGCGACTGAGGGGGGCGAGAGAGAGAGACGGGGAGAGAGAAACTGGGGGAGAGAGAGAGAGAGAGACTGGGGGAAGAGATAGAGAGACTAGGAGACAGAGAGAGAGACTGGGAGACAGAGAGAGGGAGATAAAGAGACGGGGAGTGAGAGAGAGATTGGGGGGAGAGAGACAGAGAGGGCTAGAAATTCGGTATCGCCCCATTTGGAGAGGGAAGGAGAGGGAAACAGGGAGAGTGAGGGAATGAGAGAGAGAGAGAGGGAAGGAGAGAGAGAGAGAGGGAAAGGAGAGAGAGAGAGGGAAGGAGAGGGAAGGAGAGAGAGAGTGAAGGAGAGACAGAGGCAGAGAGGGAAGGAGAGAGAGAGAGAGGGAAGGGGAGAGTGAAAGAGAGAGAGAGAGGGAAGGAGAGAGAAACAGAGAGAGAGGGAAGGAGAGAGAAACAGAGAGAGAGATATATACATATGAATAATGAATATATTAATACAGAATAGATAATAATTTGGAAGCTGAATATCAAAGGTATTTTAAAAACATTATACAAATTGTATGATAAACATTCTGATAGAAATACTGAGCATATGAATATTATAGCAAGATGGAATAGCACAGCACTGAAGGAGGCCACTCGGCCCATCGATTCTGCGTTGGCTCTTTCGAAGATCAGCCCAGTTAGTCTCACTCCCCCGCACTTCCCCAAATCCCAGCAATATTTCTCCTTCCATTATTTATCCAACTCCCTTTTGAAGTCTACTATTGAATCTGTTTCCACCACCCTATCAGGCAGTGCTTTCCAAAACCTACCAACTCATTGTGTAAAAGAGCTTTATCTTGTGTCGCCTCTGGTTATTTTCCCAATCACCTTAAACCTGTGCCCTCTTGTTATCGACCCTTCAGCCAGTGGAAACAGTTTCTCTTTATTTTCTTTAAATCCATCATGGTTTTGAACACCTCTATCAATCTCCACTTAGCCTGCTCTGCTCTAAGGAGAACAGCCCCAGTCCCTCCAGTCTCTCTACGTAACATTAATCCCTCACCCCTGGAACCATTCTAGGAAATCTCCTCTGTTCCCTCTCCAATGCATTCACATCATTCCTAAAATGTTTTGCCCAAAATTGGATACAATTCTCCAACTGGGACTGAACACGTGAATATGAAATATAAATATTACGCTAAATATAAGAATGGAATATAAAGATTCAAAATAAGTGACAGTGGGAAATATAAACAATATACAAATGTAAATTAAAATTTAAATATACAAATACACAAATATCAGCAATACATTCAAAAAATACAAATAAAGCTCGCCAAATATTAGAATAATGTGTAAATATAACTAATATTTACAATATTTATGCAAATCAAGAGCAATGATTTCAGGACATCTTAATACATTAAAAAAATCTCAATTCTCTTGCGGTGAAAACAGAGCGAAGGAAGGAGAAGAATAAATAATATCGACCAATAATGCAAATATTAAACATCATTGCAAATCCTTAATAAATAATATCGACCAATAATGCAAATATTAAACATCATTGCAAATCCTTAATAAATAATATCGATCAATAATGCAAATATTAAACATCATTGCAAATCTTTAATAAATAATATCGATCAATATAGCAAATATTAAACATCATTGCAAATCCTTAATAAATAATATCGATCAATAATGCAAATATTAAACATCATTGCAAATCCTTAATAAATAATATCGACCAATAATGCAAATATTAAACATCATTCCAAATCCTTAATAAATAATATAGATCAATAATGCAAATATTAAACATCATTGAAAATCCTTAATAAATAATATCGATCAATAATGCAAATATTAAACATCATTGCAAATTCTTAACAAATAATATCGACCAATAATGCAAATATTAAACATCATTGCAAATTCTTAATAAATAATATCGATCAATAATGCAAATTTTAAAGATCTTTTGCAAATCCTTAATATATAATATCAATCAATAATGTAAATATTAAAGAGCTATTACAAATACTTAATAAATAATATCGAACAATAATGCAAATATTATAGATCTATTACAAATCCATAACAAATAATAGCAATCAGTAATGCAAATAACAAAGATCTATTTCAAATCCTTAATAAATAATATCAATCAATAATGAAAATATTATAGATCTATTACAAATCCATAATAAATCAAATCAATCAATAATGCAAATTTTAAAGACCTATTTCAAATCCTTAATAAATAAAAACAGTCAATAATGCAAATATTAAAGATCTATTACAAATGCATAATAAATAATAACAATCAATAAAGCAAATATTAAAGATCTATTACAAATCATTAATAACAACAACAACTTGTGTTTATATAGCGCATTTAATGTAGTAAAACGTTCCAAGGCGCTGCACAGGAGTATTTTAAGACAAAAAAATTGACACCGAGCTACATAAGCATAAATTAGTGCAGGTGACCAAGAGCTGGGTCAAAGAGGTAGGTTTAGAGGAGCGTCTTAGAAGACAAAAGATAGGTAGCGGGGCGGAGAGGTTTAAGCCTGTAATTCCAGAATTTAGGGCCTAGACAACAGAAGGCACGGCCAACAAAGGTTGAGTGACTATAATCAGGGATGCTCAAGAGCCCAAATTTCGAGGAGCGCAGATATCTCGGGGGTTGTGGAGCTGAAGGAGATTACAGGAATAGGAAGTGGCGAGGCCATGGAGGGATTTGAAAACAAGCATGAAAATTTTGAAATCAAAGTGCTGCTTAACCAGGAGCCAGTGTAGTTCAGCGAGCACATGGGAGATGGGCGAACGGGACTTGGTGCAAATTAGGACACGGGCAGCAGAGTTTTGGATGACCTCAAGTTTATGTAGGATGGAATGTGGGAGGCCGGCCAGGAGTGCATTGGAATAGTCAAGTGTAGAGGTAACAAAGGCATGGATGAGCGTTTCAGCAGCGGATGAGCTGAGGCAAGTGCAGGGATGGGCGATGTTATGGAGGTGGATGTTGGCGGTCTTTGTTATTCTACTGATATGTGGTAGGAAGCTGACTTCAGGGTCAATATGTCACCAAGGTTGCGAACAGTGTTGTTCAGCCTCAGACAGATGTTGGAGAGAGGGATGGAGTCAGTGGCTAGGGAATGGAGTGTGTACCGGGGCCCGAAAGCAATGGCTTTGGTCTTCCCAATATTAAATTGGAGAACATTTTTGATCATCCAGTATTGTGTGTCGGACAAAATGTCTGACAATTTGGAGACCATGGGGGGGTCGAGAGAAGAAGTAGTGAGGTAGAGCTGGGTGTCGTCAGTGTACACGTGGAAACTGACACTGTGTTTTTGGATGATATCTTTCAGGGGCAACATGTAGATGAGAAATAGGAGGGATCAAGTATAGATCTTTGTGGGTGCACCAGAGGTAACAATGCGGGAGCCAGAAGAGAAGCCATTACAGGTGATTCTCTGGCTAATATTAGATAGACAAGAACGGAACCAGGAGAGTGCAGTCCCACACAGCTCTATGACGGTGGGGAGCTCTTGGAGAAGGATGGAGTGGTCAACCTTGCCAAAGGCTGCAGACAAGTCAAGAAGGATGAGCAGGGATAGTTTAGAAACATAGAAAATAGAAAAATAGGAGCAGGAGTAATCCATTCGGTCCTTCGAGCCTGCTCTGCCATTCAATATAATCATGGCTGATCCTCGATCTCAATATCATATTACCTCTCTCTCCTCATAACTTTTGATGGCTTTTGTGTCTAGAAATCTATCTATCTCCTTCTTAAATATATTCAGTGACTTGGCCTCCACAGCATTCTGTGGTAGAGAATTCCACAGGTTCACCACCCTCTGAGTAAAAAAAACTCTCCTCATCTCAGTCATAAATGTCCTACGCCATATCCTGAGACTGTGATCCCTCATTCTAGACTCATTCCCCCCCCCAGCCAGGTAAACATTCTCCCTGCATCCAGTCTGTCTAGCCCTGTCAGAATTGCATATTTTACAATGAGATCCCTTCTCATTCATCTACACCCTGGTGAAACAAGCCTAGTGGACCCAATCTCTCATCGTAAGCCGCACCTGCCATCCCAGGATTCAGTCTGGTGAACCTTTGTTGAACTCCCTCTATGGCAAGTACATCCTTTCTTAGGTAAGGAGACCAGAACTGCAAACAGTACTCCAGGTGTGGTCTCACCAAGTCCCTGAATAACTAATAAGACATCCTTGCTCCTGTACTCAAATCCTCTTGCAATGAAGTACAGCACACCACTTGCCTTCCTAACTGCTTGCTGCACCTGCATGTTTGCTTTCAGTGACTGGTGTACAAGGACACCCAGGTCCCTCTGTACCTCAACATTTCCCAATCTATCATAATTTAAATAATACTCTGCCTTTCTGTTTTTCCTACCGAAGTAGATAACTTCACATTTATGCACATTATACTGCACCTGCCACTTACTTGCCCACTCACTCAAATTGTCTAAATCGCCCTGAAGCCACTGCGCCTTCCTCACAAATCACACTCCCACAAAATTTCGTGTCATCGTCAGTTAACTTGGAAATATTACACTAGGTTCCCTCATCCAAATCATTGATATACATTGTGAATAGCTGGGGCCCATTCACTGATCCCTGCATTACCACACTAGTCACCGCCTGCCAGCCCAAAAAAGATCAATTTATTCCTGCTCTCTGTTTCCTGCCTGCTAATCAATTTTCAATCCATGCTAGTATATTACTCCTAATCCCATGTGCTTTAAGTTTGCACACTAACCTTTTATGTGGGACATTATCCAAGGCCATCTGAAAATCCATATACAACATGGAACGGTGAGTATTTAAACTCACTTTCGCGGGCTTTTTTTCAGAGGCCGGTGTCGGGAGCAACAGGAGAGAACAGTGATTATTTAAACTGACTTTTGCAGGCTTTTTCTCAGAGGCTTACCAAACTCGCAGACAGGCAGTGGCATTCCAGAGCCATGTCATGATTCAAAAAGTGACGCGGTCAAGAGGAAGCAGCTGATTGGGTGAGTACGGCCAAGTGAGTATTTATACTTCTCTATAGTTTGACAGTTAAGATTAATAGTTTTAAAAGTTTAGAACATCTTTATTTTTGTGGTTATAGTTTCAAATTATCTGTTGTGTAGCGGGGAGTGCTAGTAAGCAAGGGTCCTTGAGTATATCATTTATTGTAGTGTAATTAGTGGTATTGATTCGATTTAATTTAATTTAACTTAATTAAATGATAATTCATGACAGCACAGCTCGGCCCCGTGGCATGCTCCTCATGCACTATGGGCTATCAGGGACACTTCCTATGTCCCTGACGACCATGTGTGTGGGAAGTGTATCAAGCTGCAGCTAATGTCAGGCCGCATTGCAGCGCTGGAGCTGCGAAGGGATACATACTGGAGCATTCATGATGCTGAGGACATCGTGGATAGCATGGTTAAAGAGTTGGTCACACCGCAGGTAAAGGCTGCACATGCAGGAAAAAAATGGGTGACCTCCAGGCAGATAAGTCAGCGCAGGCAGGTAGTGCAGGGGTCCCTGTGGCTACCCCCTCTCAAATAGATATAACACTTTGAATATTGTTGAGGGAGATGGCTTATCGTGGGAAGGCAGCAGCAGCCAACTTCCTGGCATATGGGTGGTTCTGCTGCACAAAACAAGAGGAAAAAGAGCGGGAGACGTTTAGTGATATGGGATTCCATTGTAAGGGGAATAGATAGGCATTTCTGCGTTCGGAAACGAGACTCCAGAATGGTATGTTGCCTCCCTAGTGCAAGGGTCAAGGATGTCTCGGGGCAGCTCAAGAGCATTCAGGATGGGGACGGTGAACAGCCAGTTATCGTGGTGCATATAGATGCCAACGATATAGAAGAAAAACGGGATGAAATCCTAAAAGCTGAATATAGGCATTTAGGAGGTAAATTAAAAAATTGGACCTCAAAGGTAGTAATTTCAGGATTGCTACCAGTGCCACGTGCTTGTCAGAGTAGAAACAGAAGGATATTTCAGATGAATACATGGCTAGAGGAATGATGCAAGGGGGAGGGATTCAAATTATTGGGACATTGGAACAGGTTCTGGGGGAGCTGCGACCAGTGCAGCCTGAACAGTTTGCACCTGGGCGGGACCAGGACCAATGTCCTAGGGGGAGCGTTTGCTCGTGCTGTTGGGGAGCATTTAAAGTAAAATGGCAGGGTGTTGCTAACCTGTGCAGGGAGACAGAGGAAAGGGAAACAAGGATTGAAACAAAACACAGGAAGGAGAAAAGCAAAACTGGAAGGCAGAGTAATCAAGGGTGTAAATTACACAGGGCTACAGTTATTAGTAATTCTAAAAGGACTAAACATGTTAAAAAACAAGCCTGAACACTTTGTGTCCTAATGCGAAGAGCATTTGTAATAAGTTGGATGAATTAGCTGTGCAAATAGATGTAAACGGATATGATATAATTGGGATTATGGAGACATGGCTCCAGCGTGACCAAGACTAGGAATTCTGCATTCAGGTATTCAATATTCTGGAAGGGCAGGCAAAAATGAAATGGAGGTGGGGTTGCATTGCTAGTTAAAGAGGAGATTAACACAACAGTAAGGATAAGCTCTCATGATGTGGAATCTGTACGGGTAGAGTTGAGAAATACGAGGGGGCAGAAAACGTTAGTGGGAGTTGTATACAGACCCTCAAACTGTAATGCTGAGTTTGGGGGTGGCATTAAACGGAAAATTAGAGATGGGTGCAATAAGGGCACACCAGTTATCCTGGGTAACTTTAATCTACATATAGACTGGGCAAATCAAATTAGTAAAAATACTTTGGAGGAGGAATTCCTAGAGTGTATACGGGATGGTCTCCTGGACCAATATGTCGATGAACGAACTAGAGATCAGGCCATCTTAGACGGTATTATGTAAGGAGATCGGGTTAATTATCAATCTTGATGTGCGAGGCCCCTTGGGGACGAGTGATCATAATATGTAGAATTGTTCTTTAAGATGGAGAGTGAAGTAGTTGACACGGAGACTAGGGTCCTGAATTTAAATAAAGGAAACTATGATGGTATGAGGCTCGAGTTGGCTAGGATGGATTAGGGGCGTTACTTAAAGGGTTGACGGTGGATAGGCAATGGCAAACATTTAAAAATCGCATGGATGAACTATAGCATTTGTTCATCCCTCTTTGGCATAAAAATAAAATAATAAAGGTGACTCAACCGTGGCTAACAAGTGAAATTAGGGACAGAATAATATCCAAGGAGAGGACATATACATTGTCCAGAAAAAGCAGCAAACCTGAGGATTGGGAGCAGTTTAGTATTCAGCAAAGGAGGACAAAGGGATTAATTAAGAGGGGAAAATAGAATATGAGAGTAAGCTTTCAGGAAACTGTCTGTAAAGCTCCTATAGATATGTGAAGAGAGAAAGATTGGTGAAGTCAAGCGTAGGTCGCTTGCAGTCAGAATCAGGGGAATTTACAATGGGGAACAAAGAAATGGCAGACCAATTAAATACAGACTTTGCTTCTGCCTTCACAAAGGAAGACACAAATAACATATCAGAGATGTTGGGGAATATAGGGTCTAATGAGAGGGAGGAATTGATTGAGATCAGTATTTGTAGGGAATTGGTGTTAGGAAAGTTGATGGGATTGAAGGCTGATAAATCCCCAGGGCCTTATATTCCAAATCCTAGGGTACCTAAGGAAGTGGCCCCAGAAATAATAGATGCATTGCTTGTCATCTTCTAAAATTCTAAAGAATCTGGAACAGCTCCCATGGATTGGAGGTTAGCTAATGTAACCCGACTATTTAAAAAAGGAGGTAGAGAGAAAATGGGGAATTATAGACTGGTAAGCCTGACATCGGTCGTGGGGAAAATGCTAGAGTCCATTATAAAAGATGTAATAGCAGAGCACTTGGAAAACAGTGACAGGATTGGACAAAGTCAACATGGATTTACAAAAGGTAAATCATGCTTGACTAATCTACTGGAATTTTTTGAGGATGTAACTGGTAGGGTAGATAAGGCAGAACCAGTGGATGTGGTGTATTTGGACTTTCAAAAGGCTTTCAATAAGGTCTCGCATATAGGATTAACGTGCTAAGTTAAAGCACATGGGATTGGGGGAAAGGTACTGACTTGGATAGAGAACTGGTTGGCAGACACCAAGCGAAGAGTTGGAATAAATGGATGTTTTTCCAAGTGGCAGGCAGTGACGAGTGGGGTACCGCAGGGATCGCTGCTAGGACCCCAGCTATTCGAAAAATATATTAATGATCTAGACGAGGGAACTAGATGTAATATCTACAAGTTTGCAGATGACACAAAGCTGAGTGGGCGTGTGTGCTCTGAGGAGGATGCAGAGAAGCTCCAGTATGATTTGGACTGGTTGGGCGTTTGGGCAGATGCATGGCAGATGCAGAAAAAAGTGGATAAATGCGAGGTCATCCAATTTGGTGGCAAAAACAGGCAGATTATTATCTGAACGGCAATAGATTGGGAAAAGGGGATGTGCAACGTCACCTGGGTGTCCTTGTGCACCAGTCGCTGAAGGTAAGCATGCAGGTGCAGCAGGTGGTTAAGAAGGCAAATGGTGTGTTTGCCTTCATAGCGAGAGGATTCGAGTACAGTAGCAAGAACGTATTGCTGCATTTGTACAGGGCATTGGTGAGACCACACTTTGAGTATTGTGTGCAGTTTTGGTCGCCTTATCTGAGGAAGGATATTCTTGCAACAGAGAGAGTGCAGCGATGGTTCACCAGGCTGATACCTGGCATGGCAGGAATGATGTATGAGGAGAGATTGGGTCGATTGTGCTTGTACTCGCAGGAGTTTAGAAGAATGAGAGGGGATCTCATTGAAACTTATAAAATTCTGATAGGACTGGAAAGACTAGATGCAGGAAGGATGTTCCCGATGGTCGGGGAGTCCAGAACCAGGGGTCACAGTCTTAGGATAAGGGGAAGGCCATTTAGGAAAGAAATGAGGAGTAATTTCTTCACCCAGAGAGTAGTGAACCTGTGGAATTCTCTACCACAGAAGGAAGTAGAGGCCAATACATTAAATATATTCAAGAAGGAGTTGGATATATTTCTTAAGGCTAAAGGGATCAAAGGATATGGGGAGAAAGCAGGGACAGGGTACTGAATTTGGATGACCAGCCATGATCGCATTGAATGGTAGAGCAGGCTCGAGGGGCCGAATGGCCTACTCCTGCTCCTATCTTCTATGTTTCTATGTTTCTGTCCCATTCATTTCTCCAGCACAATTTTTTTACCAATACGATTTCCTTTAAGTCCTCCTTCTCAGTGGACCCTTGGCTCCCTAACATTTCTGGGTAGATATTTGTGACCTCCTCCATGAATACAGATACTATCCTTAAATTTCTTTGTTAGCCATGGTTGGGCTGTATTTACTTTTGTGTTTTTTGCACCAGAAAGGAATGTATAACTGTTGAATTTCATACATTCATTCCTTAAATGTTAGCCCTTGCCTATCCACCGTCATGCCATTTAAAGAAGCTCCCCAATCTATCATGGCCAACTCAATCCTCATACCTTCAGAGTTTCCTTTAATTAGATTTAGGCTCCTGGGCGTCAAAGGTGGTGGTGAGGGTGCAGTTGAGCAGTTCGAAAGCTGTATACATGTCATGCTGAATGTAGGGCCAGAGGGTGGACATACGGAATTCCATAAGTGCAGTTGTAAGAGAGTTGGGAAATCCTGAATAAATAATATCAATCAAAAATACAAGCTCTAATGATCTATTAAGAATCGCTAATAAATAATATCAATCTATAATTAAAATATTAAAGATCTATTACACATCCAAAATAACATCGATAAATAATGTAAATATTAAAGATCGTTTACAAATCCTTAATAAATAACATCAAACGTAATGCAAATATTAAAGATCTTTTACAAATCCTTAATAAATTAAATGCATCAATATTGCAAATATTAAAGATATGTTACAAATCATTATATGATTTACATCGATCAATAATGCAAACATTAAAGATCATTTACAGAGCCTTAATAAATAATATCGATCAATAATAAAAATATTAAAGATTTATTGCTAATCCTTAATAAATGATATCAATCAATAATGTAAACATCAAAGAACTATAACAAATCTTTAATAAATAACATTAATCAATAATGCAAATATTAAATATCTATTACAAATTCTTGTATAATTAACATTGATCAAAATTGCAAATATTAAAGATCTTTTAGAAATCCTTAATAAATAACATTGATCAATAATGCAAATAGTAAAGATCTATGACAAGTCCTTAATAAATAATATCGATCAATAATACAATTATTAAAGGTTTATTGCAAATCCTTAATAAATAATATCGAGCCACCATGTAAATATTAAATAGCTATTACAAATCCTTAATAAGTAATATCAATCAATAACGCAATAATTAAAGATTTATTATAAATCCTTATATAATTCACATCAATCAATATTGCAAATATTAAAGACCTTTTACAAATCCTTAATAAAGAATATCGACCAATAATGCAATTCTTAAAGATCTACTGCAAATCCATAATAAATAATATTAATAAATAATGCAGAAATCAATTATCTATTACAAATCCTTAATAAATAAAATTGATCAATAATGTAAGTATTACAAATCTATTACCAATCATTAATAAATAAAATCTATCCATAATGGAAATTTAAAAGGTTTATTACTAATCCTTAATACATAATAACAATGAATAATGCAAATATCAAAGAGCTATTATAAATCCTTAAAAAATAATATCGATCAATAATACAAATATTAAAGATCTATTTCAAATCCTTAATAAATAATGTCAACAAATAATGCAAATATCAAAGATCCATTACAATTGCTTAATAAATAACATCACTCAATAATGCAAATATTAAAAAGATCTATTACAAATCGTTGATATATAAGTTGGATCATTAATGCAAATTTTAACGATCTACTACAAATCCATATTATGCAACATGGATCATTAACGTAAATATTAAAGATCTATTAAAAGCCTTTAATAACTTTCCTCAAACAATAATGGAAATATTAAAGATCTATTGTAAATGCATAATAAATGACATCAATGAATAATGAAAATATTAAAGTTACATTGCAAATCCTAAATAAATAACACAATCAATAACTCAAGCATTATATTTCTATTACAAATGCTTAACAAATAATATCAACCAATAATACAAATATTAACGATCTATTTCAAATCCTTAATGAATAACATCAACCAATAAACATCAATCAGTAATAAAAATATTAAAGAGTTATTACAAATCCTTAATAAATAATATCAATCAATAATGCAGATTTTAAAGATCTAATATAAATCTTTAATGAATAATATCCCTCAATAATGCAAACATTAAAGTGTGGCGGTTCCACCGGATGTCCCTACATATATAACTAGCTGCAGTGCCCGGCGGTGCCTAGGCTTTTTCGAGGGCATGTTGTTGTTTGAAGAGAGAGAGAGAGTGACTGGGGGGAAGAGAGAGAGCGACTGGGGGGAAGAGAGAGAGCGACTGGGGGGAAGAGGGGGGGAAGGGGAGGGGGGTAAGGGGAGGGGGGAAGGGGAGGGGGGAAGGGGAGGGGGGAAGGGAAGGGGGGAAGATGGGGTAAGGGGAGGGGGGAAGAGGGGGGGAAGGGGAGGTGGGAAGAGGGGTGGAAGGGGAGGGGGGAAGAGGAGGGGGGAAGGGGAGGGGGGAAGAGGAGGGGGGAGGAGGGGGGAAGAGGAGGGAAGGGGAGGGGGAGGGGAGGAGGGGGGGAAGGGGAGGGGGAAGGGGTGAATGGGAGGGGGGAAGGGGAGGGAAGGGGGGAAGGGGAGGGTGGAAGGGGAGGGGAGGGGGAAGGGGGGGAGGGGAAGGGAGGGGGGAGGGGGGAGGGGAGTGGGGGAAGGGGCCGTTGCCTCGGGAAAGAGTGACACTGGGGTGGTTGTGGGGGTGAGGAACTTTGCAGAAGCCATGGGACAATTAACTAGCTCGAGCCTGGCTGGGCAAGAAAGGCCCAGGCTTTGAGGCCTAACAAAAACGGGAAGAGGTAGGAAAAAGAATCTTCAGGTTAGAGAAAATATTTACAAATGAATGAAGTTTTTTTTTAAACAATTTAATAAAAGTAATTTTATTTTGCTGGAAATGTATATTTGAAAAGAAAGACGCAGAAAGCAGGAAAAAGAATGGAAGCAAGATGGCGGCTACTCACCTCCGTTCAGAACGATAAGGCCCGCCCACACACCCACCGATTGGTCGACCGTCTGGTCACCAAAGCGTAGGATTGGCCAACCGTCCCATCACTCGGCCGTAGGAGGGCCCGGCTGCACGTGCCAGGAACCTGGCATACGATTGGTCGACCTCGAGGTCACTCTGTTGCTAATGAGTGGATAATGAGATGTTAATGAGCGGAATTTTGAAGGTTTTTCGGATACCGCGGGCGCAATTTTTGTCCGGCCGAAACGTAAATACGCTTACCATCGTTTTGGAATGGTGAGCTTTCTTCCAACGTAACGCACGCGTAGGTATGCTCTGTAACTTTCGAGCGCATAGCCAGACAGACGCACACCCGAGGACAAACAGAAGGACAGACAGAAGGACAGGCAGAAGGACAGACAGATAGACAGACAGACAGATCGACAGAAGTATCCGTTTATATATATAGATGTACATAATTCACTTTAACCTAACTGTATGTATATTACTTACCTGTTTGGGCCATAGCCCCTTTAACTTACCTGTTTGGGCCATTGCCCCTTTAAGACGTGGCCTAATGCACTGACATCACGTCACGCATCACGTGACATACGCGTGGTGGCCGCCGGCCTGGCTCGGCATCCCGTAACAGCCGCCGGCACAGCTAGGCCTACCGCGCCCGCGACTTCGGCCGCATCGGCCAGCCGCAGTGCCGGGTGCCTCCCTCTCTCGTGACTTCGGCTGCAACGGCCAGCCACAGCAATGCGCTGATGCAACAGCGCAGGTCACGTGACCGCCCAAGCGCGGGCAAACGCGCTAACGTCACGACGCGATCACGTGACCAACCAAGCGCGGGAAAACGCGGCTAAGCGTGATGACGTCATCATGCTCTCCACAGGACTGCGGACTCAGTCCTCATGGCATCCCCACTGGGGAAAGACCTACTTCACAGTGCTCCTGCATCCAGCCGCCTTACCTGCTGTATTTCGTCTTTTCTTGTAAATAAACAACTTCTAGATTGTTCTCCTGAAGTTGAATTCGATTATTTAGTAGGCATTCGTTCAATACCTGCTGAGGTCAACCCACCCAAATTCCTACAATTGGTGACCCAACGACGTGAGTACAGGAGCTCATCAATTCCTACACTACAATTGGTGACCCCTTATCCGTGAACGATTTTCACGGAAGCAACGCGCAGCCTGAACCTCGTCTTCACAGAAGATGACTGACGAACAGCTGGCGAACACCAATTCCTAGATTGGCGACCCTGCCTTTGTGAACGTATTCGCAAAGGAAGCGCAGCCTGGAGGTGATCCCGTTTTTCACGGACAAAACGCAGCCGGACCCCGATTTTTGAGAACAATTTTCACAAAAGAAGCTCGCCATGGAAGCAACAGCCGTTCCGCATCGCTACCGCAATTCAGGGAGAAACAACCGCCCTCGTGCTTTGTAAAGGTAGAAGCCCTGTTCGCTGAAAACATCGATGCATCGCAGACCACGCACTTGCTTACGGTCTCCGTATTCGTCTTTTCTACCACCACGCGGGTTGTCCGCCTCTACGTCCAACGCAACAACAAGTATAAATCTCTCCAAGCACGGGGTACAGCATGTTCGGGCCCACAAGATCGGAGCGCACCCTACGGGGATACCATGAGGACTCACCCCCGCGACCCACAAGGACTCGCTCCTCACGAACCACGAGGACACACTCCTCACGACCCACGATGACCATCATTCGCAAACCACGAGGACCCATCCCTCATGAAACACGAAGACTCATGCCCCGCCGACGACGCACCAGCCCGTCAGCCTGCTGGCTGTGTTACCTACCACACTTTTCGGCGAGACAAGAAGCATGCCGCCCTCCTGGCTGTTTTCTCCTAAAGCAAGAACAACTACAAGTATTACCGCCCTCCAGGCAGAGTTTACCCCTACCGAAATTCACAACAACCCGGTAGCTGCCGCCCTTTCTCCAGTTTTCTCCTTAACAAACGCAAACATCTACTGATGCTGCAAACGTCGAGGACGGGTCCAACGGGCATCTCGTGGCCGCGATCAGCCATGTGAAAGTAGCTGTCCTCACCGATCACTGATCAAAGCAGCAACCTTTCACCCTCCGTTGTGTTATCTGTTCTGTCTGTGTGTTGAAAGAGACACTGAAGACAGGAGTTGGTTTCATAGGTGTTTAATAAACAAAGTCTGGAGGGGAACTAACTGATACAACACAATATACAGGCTTATATAGCCCAAGTGGCCATTACCGGCATTACAGTACATATGGGGCTCTTAAAGGCACATACACTACAATTCCTCCCCTTTTAGCCAACCAGTACATAATATTTTAATTAATTATTAATTACATGTTACAAGAAAAATAATCTACACATTGCTGCAGTTAATTAATTATAAGTCAGGCTTCCTGACTCGGTCCGGATAACGCCTCGGTGGTGTAGTAGTTTCTGGTGGTGTAGTAGGTTCTTTTGGCAAGACTGATTTGGCTTGAATGCCAGTGTCGGGTTCATCGAGTTCCAGTATCACCAGATCAGAGGTAGATATGGGTATCTCTACTTCATCGTTAGGCGTATAGAGCTGTGGTGTAGGTTGTCCCTTTTTGGATGACTCTATGATTTGGTCAGCACGGCGCCTTATTATGCTTTCTCTGATGTCCACGGTATACATCAGTGGTCCTAGTCGTGTGCAGAAAGTTCCAGGTTGCCATTTCTCGGTACGGTGGTCCCGGGCCAAAACTTGTTGACCTATCTGGAAGGTTCTAGTTGGCCTTTCATTCATGCCTTGAAATTGCCGGTTCTCCACGTCCCTTCTGATGTTGGGCTTGATCAAATCCAGCCGGCATCTTAGGCTTCTATTGAAGAACATCATGGCGGGTGTTTGGTTTGTAACCTTTTGTGTTGCATTCCTGTATGCGAACAAGAAGTTATCCACCTTGTGCTGAAGTTTTATGTCTTCATTACCCATGGCCTTTATGGCCTTCTTGAAGGTCTGGACAAACCTTTCAGCCAATCCATTGGTGGCGGGATGGTATGGGGCGGACGTGTAGTGCTTAACCCCATTGTTTTTTAAGAACTTCCTGAATTCTTCGGACACAAATTGCGGTCCATTATCAGAACAGATCTGTTCCGGCAGCCCATTCCTGGCAAATATGGTCCTTAATACTGTGATGGTTTTTTTCCGTGGTGGTGCAGGACATCTTTATTACCTCCAGCCACTTGGAGTGTGCATCAACCGCGATTAAGAACATTGAGTCCATAAATGGACCAGCAAAGTCGATGTGTACTCTTTGCCAGGGAGATGAGGTCCACTCCCATGGATGTAGAGGGGCTTGGGGTGGAGCGTTTTGGACTTTCTGGCATCCTAGGCAGCTCTTGGTCATTTCTCCGATGTCTCCATCGATACCTGGCCACCATACAAACGCCCTGGCTAGGTTCTTCATTTTCACTCCACCCAGATGCCCCTCATGAAGCTCCTTTAGAACTTTATCCTAGAGTTTGGGTGGAATCACCACTCTGGATCCACACATCAAGATTCCTCGGCACACTGACAGCTGTTCTCTTCTTTGCGAGAATGCTGGCAACAGTGGTTCACCATGTGCTGGCCATCCCTTCACTGTTAAATCGTAGACTCGTGAGAGAGTCGGGTCATTTCTAGTTTCCCTTTCAATGGCAGAATTTGTTACTGGTAGACATTCGACTATGGTAGAGTGGAAAATCTCCACTGGGTCTACGGTAGGTGCTTCTTCTACCATTGGCAACGGTAGGCACGATAACCCGTCAGCATTCCCATGCTGCTTTGATCCTTTGTAATCTATGTTGTATTGGTGTGCCCCTAGAAAAAGGGACCACCTCTGTAGCCTTTGCGCTGTCATAATGGGAACACCCTTTTTAGGGTTGAATATGGAGATGAGGGGTTGATGATCAGTCAACAAGGTAAATTTTTGTCCGTGTAGGTAATGGTTGAATTTCTTCACTCCCCATACCAGGCTGAGTGCTTCCCTGTTGATTTGGGCATAGTTACGCTCAGCTGAGTTCAATGAGCATGACGCAAAAGCTATCAGCCGCTCCAAGCCATCAGAGAATTTATGCGATAATACTGCTCCTATGGCGTGAGGGGATGCATCGCACGCCAGTCTGATTGGCAGTGATGGGTTGTAATGAGCCAAAACTTCTTTGGACGTGATTAAGTCTGTGCATTTATGGAAGGCACGTTTACAGTCTTTGCTCCATTTCCAAATTACTCCTGTTTGTAGCAGTTCATTAAGAGGGTGTAGAAGAGTTGATAAGTTCGGTAAAAATTTATGATCGTAATTTATTAATCCCAGGAACGACCTTAATTGTGAAACATTTTCAGGTGCTGGGGCTTTTATGACCGCTTCAATTTTTTCAGGTGACTTATGCAACCCTTCCTTATTAATTATGTGGCCACAATATGATACTTGATTTTGGAAAAATTCGCACTTGGGGCGATTTGCACGTAGGCCCCGTTCTCTCAGCCTAGTGAGCACCTGCTCCAAATTGGCAAGGTGCTCGTTGTCATTTTCTCCTGTTACAAGGATGTCGTCTAGGTAGCATTGAGTCCCCGGAATCCCTTGGAGGATTTCCTCCATAGCTCTTGGCCAGATAGCTGGAACGGATGCTACTCCGAAAACCAGTCGATTGTACTGGTACAGACCTTTGTGTGTATTTATCGTGAGATATTTTTTAGAGGCCTCTTCAACCTCCATCTGTCGATATGCCTGTACCAAGTCAATTTTGGGGAAACGTTTCCCTCCGGATAGTGAGGCGAAGATATCTTCTATCCTCGGAAGAGGATACTGTACCGTGTGAAGGATCAGGTTTACAGTCACCTTGAAGTCTCCACAGATGCGAATTTTTCTCTGTTCTTCAGATTTATCATTACTCAATGCTTTCTTCATGACTGGAACGATGGGTGTTACCCACTCGCTCCAATATATTTTGGAAAATACGCCTGCCTCCTCCAAATTCTCCAGCTCTGCCTCGACTGCTGGACGAATTGTGTATGGCAGCGGCCTTGCCTTAAAAAACTTGGGAATTGCTGCATCTTCCACTTTTATTGAGGCGGTGATGCCTTTCAAGGTTCCTAGTTTCTTTTAAAACACTTCTTTGGCTTTGGCCAAGATGTCTTTTTATCGTTCAGGTATGACGTCATCATCGTTTTTTTTCTTACTGGTCACCGTCAGTGCCTGAATGGAGTGCCAGTCTAAACGTATTTTCCTGATCCATTCACGTCCCAACAGCGGTGGACCACCATCTTGTAGAATGTATAAATACAACTTTTGTATTTCCTTGCCGTTGTATACAACAGGCACCCTTATTTATCCTTTGGGGTATACTTTCTGCCCCGTAGATGTTTTCAAGATAATGGATGTGTCTTTTAAAGGTATATGCGGAAATAGCCACTCGTAATCCCGTCGATTTTTGATGGTCAGAGCTGATGCTGTATCTAGCTCCATTTTAACTGGGGACCCTGCTATCGTGAGGGTAACGCAAATGGTCTGGTAATCATCTTTTGCAATTACTTTATGTAATTTGAGACAGCTTAGTCTCTTGTTTTCGGAGTCGCTATCGCTCTTCTGGTCTTCAGAGCTACTGTCCATCATCATTTGTACCTTTCTGCACTTTTCTTTATTGATTAATTTTTTCCTGTCTGTGGATTATTTTTGTCCAGATCGGCATACCCGTGCAACGTGTCCAATCTTTCTGCATTGCCTGCATGCTTTGTCCTTGAACCAGCAGTCCCTCTGGTCATGGGTGGATCTGCCGCAGCGATAACATCTCTCGAAACTCTGTGTCATTTCATGGGTGCCGAAGTCCTGTGTCTTTTGTTGTATCTCTGCAGCTCCTCTTGTGGCTGCTTCGTATGATACAGCCATACTGAAAGCCTTGTCCAGTGTTAAATCTTTTTCAGAAAGCAGCCTTTTCTGTGTTACTTCACTTAAGAGACCACAGACTAATTTGTCTCGAAGATAATCTGCTAGTCCTGCTCCGAATTGGCAGTGTTTTGATAGCTTTCTTAATTCGGTGAGGTAATCAGCGTTACTTTCATTCTTGTGCTGATTTCTCTTGAAGAATTTGAATCATTCCGCTATCAGCAGCGTTGTTGGGTTTAAGTGCTCCTGTAGGGTATCAACAATTTCTTTAAAATTCTTGACCTTTGGTTTGGCTGGAGTGATTAAATTTCGTAACAGCCCGTATATCTTTGCGCCCATTAGATTTAGCAGCACTGAAGCTTTTTTTCATCGTCTATTCCATTTGCGGTGCAATATACCTCCACTCTTTCCACATATGTGGTCCAATCCTCTATCTCGTTATCAAAAGCATCAATATTGCCAGACTTAGGCATCCTAGAAATAAAATGGCGCTTCCCGCGCTTTTCTTTCTTTTCTGCAGAAAAGATATGGCGCTTCCCGCGCTTCCCCGCCGCTGCTGCCGATGACAACCCTGTTTCCCGCGGTTTCCGTTCTTTTTATTTATTTATTTACAGTTGGAGACTCGTTCCCACCGGACTCTCTCTCTCTAGTTCTGAACGCCGACCTGCTTGCAGCGCCGGCCGTCTCCCGGGTGCTCCCTCCCCGTCTGTTACTGCTTGCCTCCGCTTTCGCTGCTTGGCCTAGCTGTAGAGCCAGCCGCTGGAGCCCCAGCCCGACTCCCAGGAAGGATTATTGCAGTACCTGCCACCAGCTTGGCTAGCTGGTGAAACCACAGCTTTTTCTTTTTCTTGATTTTTATTCAACTTTGGACGCCAGAGGAATCGATGTCCTTGAGGTGCTGCCGAATTGCAGGTAAGTCCGTTTCCAATTCATCGCCACTGTTGTGTCTGTGTGTTGATAGAGACACTGAAGACAGGAGATGGTTCCATAGGTTTTTACTAAACAAAGTCTGGAGGGGAACTAACTGATACAACACAATATACAGGTTTATATAGCCCGAGTGGCCATTACCGGCATTACAGTACATATGGGGCTCTTAAAGGCACATACACTACATTATCGTCGTAGCACTATGGCACGCACCGTTCCGTGTGTTCCAGCCTTCCGAAGGTTTCGCTCACCTGTCGGCGAGTTCAACGACCTCGCCTGTCAAGTCCTTCTGGATCGCTTGTTTGGCATTCCTGCAGAGTTCGTCAGAACAAGGACTTGTTTCAACATCAACAGAGACATTGCCCGCGTCCGCCCAACCTGCCCATCACTTTGACAAGGCCTGCTGTTTCGCACATCTCCACGATCCTTCGCCTGATGAATACATTTTATTCGCCATGACGAGCGTAAGGATCCGCTTACGGCCAGCATCTTCAGAAGTGGCCCGCGAAGTCGAGACAGTACGATCGCCGAGACCACCAGCTCGTCAGACCATCTCATCTTTGGACTTTCTTTAAAGCAAATTCTGGGGGGGCGCATGTGGCAGTTCCACCGGGTGTCCCTTACAAATATAATGTACATATTTCACTTTAACCTAACTGTATGTATATTACTTACCTGTTTGGGCCGTTGCCCCTTTAACTTACCTGTTTGGGCCGTTGCCCCGTTAAGACGTGTCCTAATGCACTGACGTGACGTCACGCATCACGTGACGTATGCGCGGCGGCCGCCGGCACGGTCAGCATCCCGTAATGGCCGCCGGCACAGCTAGGCCTACCGTGCCCGCGACTTCGGCCGCAACGGCCAGATGCAGTGCCAGGTGACTCATGCTCTCGTGACTTCGGCCACAACGGCCAGCCACAGCAATGCGCCGACGCAACGGCACAGGTCACGTGACCACCCAAGCGCGGGCAAACGCTCTAACATCACGACGTGATCACGTGACCATACAAACGCGGCCGAGCGTGCTGATGTCATCACACTCTCCACAGGACTGCGGACTCAGTCCTCGTGGCCTCCCCACTAAAGAAATACCTACTTCGCAGTGCTCCTGCATCCAGCTGCCTTACATAGAGTCATAGAGTTATACAGCACAGAAAGAGGCCCTTCAGCCCATCGTGTCCGCGCCGGCCATCAAGCCCTGTCTAATCTAATCCCATTATCCAGCATTTGGTCCGTAGCCTTGTATGCTATGGCATTTCAAGTGCTCATCCAAATGCTTCTTGAATGTTGTGAGGGTTCCTGCCTCTACCACCCTTTCAGGCAGTGAGTTCCAGATTCCAACCACCCTCTGGGTGGAAAAAGTTTTTCCTCAAATCCCCTCCAAACTTCCTGCCCCTTACCTTGAATCCATGCCCCCTTGTTATTGACCCCTCTACTAAGGGGAAAAGTTCCTGTCCATCTACGCCCCTCATAATTTTGTATACCTCAATCAGGTCCCCCCTCAGCCTTCTCTGCTCCAAGGAAAACAACCCCAGCCTGTCCAATCTTTCTTCATAGCTGAAGCGCTCCAGCCCAGGTAACATCCTGGTAAATCTCCTCTGCACCCTCTCCAAAGCAATCATATCCTTTCTATAGTGTGGCGACCAGAACTGCACACAGTACTCCAGCTGTGGCCTTACCAGCGTTTTGTACAGCTCCTTCATAATCTCCCTGCTCTTAAATTCTATGCCTCGGCTAATGAAGGCAAGTATCCCATATGCCTTTTTAACTGTATTTTGTCTGTTCTTGTAAATAAACAACTTCTAAATTGTTCTCCTGAAGTCGAACTCGATTATTTAGTAGGCCTTCGTTCAATACATGCTGAGGTCAACACGAATTCCTACAAAAGATCTATTCCAATCATTAACAAATAATATCAATCAGTAATTAAATTGTTAAAGATCTAGTGCAAATCCATAAAAATTATAGCAATAAACCATGCAAATATAAAAGATCTATTACAAATCATTAATAAATAATAAAAATATCAAAGATCTATTACAAATCCTTAATAAATAATAACAATCAGTAAAGCAAATATTAATGATCTATTACAAAGCTTTAATAAATACCATCAATCAATAATGCAACTATTAAAGAATAATTACAAATCCTAAGTTAATAATAATAATGCAAATATTAAAGGTCTATTACAAATCCTTAATAAATAACATCAATCTAACATAGA
Source organism: Somniosus microcephalus (assembly GCF_052327205.1). Lineage (NCBI taxonomy): Eukaryota > Metazoa > Chordata > Chondrichthyes > Squaliformes > Somniosidae > Somniosus > Somniosus microcephalus. The sequence goes on along the minus strand of NW_028225181.1, from coordinate 7,900,390 downwards.
AACATAGAAGATAGGAGCAGGAATAGGCCATTCGGCCCCTCGAGCCTGCTCCACCATTCAATGAGATCATGGCTGATCATCCAAACTTAGTACCCTGTCCCTGCTTTCTCCCCATATCCCTTTAGCCTTAAGAAATATATCTAACTCCTTCTTGAATATATTTAATGAATTGGCTTCCACTGCCTTCTGTGATACAGAATGCCACAGGTTCACCACTCTCTGGGTGAAGAAATTCCTTCTCATCTCTGTGCGAAATGGCATACCCCTTATCTTTAGACTGTGACCCCTGGTTCTAGACTCCCCTGCCATCGAGAACATCCTTCGTGCATCTAGACTGTCTCGTCCTGTTAGAATTTTATAAGTTTCAATGAGATCCCCTCTCATTCTTCTATACTCCAGCGTGTATAAGCCCAATCAACCCAATCTCTCCTCATACGTCATTCTTGCCATGCCAGGTATCAGTCTGGCGAATCTTCGCTGCAATCCCTCCAAGGCAAGAACATCCTTCCTCAGATAAGGCGACCCAAACTGCAGACAATAATCAAGGTGTGGTCTCACCAAGTCCCTGTACAACTGCAGCAAAGCATTCTTCTCCCTGTACTCGAATCCTCTCACTACGAAGGTCAACGTAACATTTGCCTTCTTAACCGCATGCTGCACCTGCATGCTTACTTTCAGCGACTGTTGCACAAGGACACCCAGATCTCATTGCACTTCCCCTTCTCCCAATCTATTGCCGTTCAGATAATAATCTGCCTTCCTGTTTGTGCCACCAAAGTGGAAAACCTCGCATTTATCCACATTATACAGCATCTGCCATACATCTGCCCAATTACCCAACCTGTCCAAATCATACTGGAGTTTCTTTGAATCCTCCTCACAGCACACATGCCCACCTAGCTTTGTGGCGTCTGCAAACTTGGAGATATTACATCTAATTCCCTCGTCTAGATCATTAACATATATTGTGAATATCTGGGGTCCTAGCACAGATCCCTGTAGTACCCCACTAGTCACTGCCTGCCACTCAGAAAAAGAGCCGTTTATTCCAACTCTTTGCTTCCTGTCTGCCAGCCAGTTCTCTATCCAAATCAGTATCTTGCCCCCAATCCCATGTGCTTTAACTTTACACGCTAATCTCTTATGCAGGACCTTATCAAATATTAAAGAACTATTACAAATCCTAAATAAATGTCAATCCATAAATCAAATATTTAAGTTCTATTGCAAATGCATAATAAATAACATTGATCAATAATGTAAATATTTAAGATCTATTGCAATTCCTCAATAATTATCATCAATCCATAAAGCAAATGTTGTGGATCTATTACAAATCCTTAATAAATAACGTCAGTCAATAATAAAAATATAAAAGATCTATTACAAATCCTTAATAATTATCAGCAATCAATCATGCAAATATTACAGATCTATTGCAAATCCTAAATAAATAATACAATCAATAACTCAAGTATTAAAGTTATATTACAAATCCTTAATAAATAACATCAGTCAATAATAAAAGTATTAACGATCTATTTCAAATCCTTAATAAATAACACCAACCAATAAAGCAAATATCATAGATCGATTACAAATTTTTAATACATAACATCAATCAATAATACAAATAATAAAGATTTATTGCAAATCTTTAATAAATACGAAATAAATAATATCAACCAGTAATGCAAATATTAAAGACTATTACAATAACTTAAAAAAAATAACCAATAAGGCAAATATTAATGATCTCTTACAAAGCCTTAATAAATAACATTGATCTATAATGCAAATATTAAAGATCTATTGCAAATGAATAAAAAATAATATCCATCCTTACTGCAAATATTCATGATCTATTGCAAATGAATAAAAAATAATATCCATCCATAATGCAAATATTCAAGATCTATTATAAATCCATAACAAATAATATCAATCAATAATGCACATATTAAAGATCTGTTATAAAGCCTTAATAAATAACTTCAATCAATAACGCAAATATTGAAGATCTATTGCAATTCCTTGATAATTATCTTCAATCAATAATGCAAATATTAAAGAACTGTTCCAAATCCTTAATAAATAACATCAGTTGCTTGCGCATATATTAAAGGTCTATTACAAATCCACAATAAATAATTTAAATCAATAATTAAAATATTCAACAACTTTTAAAATTCCATTTAAATAATTGCGATCAATAATGCAAATATTAAAGATCTATTACAAATGCATAATACATTATAGTTATCAATAATTCAAATATTAAAAATCTATTGTAAATCCATAATTAGTAATATCAATCAATAATGCAAATATTGAATATATGTTGCAAATATATAATGTTACATCTGCTCAGTAATGAAAAGTATATTATGGTTAATAGTATGTAATATGTACAGCATAGAATTACAAAGAATTTACAGCACAGAAACAGGCCATTCTGCCCAACTGGTCCTAACGTTGTTTATTCTCCACGACGAGACTCCACCCACAATTCTTCATCTAACCCTATCAATATATCGTTCGATTAATTTCTCCTTCATGTGCTTATCTATAATCTATGCTATTCGCCTCAACTTTTTCCAGTGTTAGCGAGTTCTGCATTCTCTCACTCTCTGGGTAATGAAGTTTCTCCTGAATTCCCTATTGGATTTTTAGTGACTATCTTATATTGATGTTATCCTTGATCTCGCCTCGCCCATAAATGGAAACATCTTCTATGCGTTTACATTCGTAATTTTAAAGACATCTATCAGGCCCCCCTCAGCCATCTCTTTTCTGGAGAAAAGAGCTTCAACCAGTTCAATCTTTTCTGAAAATGAGAACCTCTCAATTCTGGTATCACCTTGTAAATACTTTTTCGCACCGTCTGCAGTATCTCTACATCCTTTTTTTGTAATATGGAGAACAAAACTGCCGACAGTAATGATCGAATACCTATCACAAATGACTAAGTTTGAAATCTGATCAGCCGTTCCTTCATCGTCGCTGGATCAAAATCCTGGTGCTCCCTCCCTAACAACACTGTGGGAGCACCTTCACCACCCGGACTGCAGCGGTTCAAGAAGGTGGCTCACTGCCACCTTCTCAAGGGCAAATAGGGATGGGCAATATATGCTGGCCATGACAGCGACGTCCACATGCCGTGAATGAATAATAAAAATAAAAGATACATAATAGTGATGTCAGAATTTCAATAAAAACTCCATATTTGAACCTCTACAATCAGGTTTCCACCCCTGCCACAGCCCTGAAGCTGTCTAATCAAAATCACAAACGAGAAGCGCCTTCGGAGGTTATCCTACGTAAAGACACTAAATAAACACGGTGCAGTTTGTTTATAATGAAAATTACTTACTCAGGTAACCGAGAATCAGCAGTAGAGTCCACATCTCACCGGGTGATATTCTGGAAGTAATAACACGGAACTCGTATTAGAGAGATTTGAGGGGATGGGGAAATAGTGGAAACTTTAAATAGGGACCTGGACAGGGAATCAGTGGGTATATCTACTTATAATGTGTAAGCTCTACCTCTCTCCCTCACTGGAACCGCTACAGACAGAGGTGAGCTCCACCTCCTTACCTGTCCTTGATAAACACCAATTGCTTGACTCTCTTTCCAGTCTCCTGGTACAGACCCCTTTGTAATATTCTAACACAGATCTTTACTGAGCCCTGTATTGGGACAGGACAAGCGGCATACACACCCCTGAGCCCCTACTTCGCAACTGACAAACTTCTGAGCTTGTTCTAAAAGTCCATTCATGCACGACTGCTTACCAGAGTCTCCAAATGAGGTGCCGCTTTGTAAGATGCTGTGGGTTCAGATCACCTGCACCCTCCTCAGCCTCAGGTACAATCTGCTGTGAGCGATGTCGGACTCAGTGACAGCTCATCCACCAACACCTCCCACATCAGAGACACGCGTGACTGAGGGCAGTGCTGGTTGGCTGACACATCATGTTATATAATATGGCAGGATCCATGCAAATTAAAGACTTTTAGTGAAATGATCTGAGCTAAACAAATAATTAAACATCTCTCCTGTGTCCATGGTAACCAACTGGGCTTTGCTGCTGTAACATAACAGCCCAGTAATTCCGGGCACAACACGTGAGTACGGACGGGGTACTCACGCGTGTGCCCGGAGGAATTGCCAGTTTTCAGCATGCACAGCGCATGCGCTGAAAACCGGCATTTCCTGTCCTCTGACCCAAGGGGTTAAGAGGCAGAACACGCGCGACTGCACAGGCAGCGCGTGCGCAGTGAAATTCCTTTTTTTTTCAGAGTTGCGCGTGTGTAAAGGCCTCCAATCTTTACGCATTGAAAAACCACACCTATGTACTCAGGCCTAGAAATTCAGTCGTGTTTGCGCCCACTTATTGGCTATAGAGTGGTTTGCGCTGGAAGTTATTTAGCGCCTGAAATTCAGTTGGTCCTTAACATCGGCATTAGCCGGTAGCCCTGCGCCGGCACCGATGACATCATCAGTGTGCGCAGCGCCCCGGTTCCAATGCAATTCCGTGCCGACCACCAAATTCAGTTGCGGCCACCTCGCCCGCGCCGGCCGCAAACAGCGTTTGAAAAACGGTGCCTTGCAGCTCCGAGAGGCCAGCGCATAAAGGTGGAGGGGTGGCCGGCCGCTTTCCCGGCGGCCGCCTGGCCGCACCTCCCTCCCCGGACTCCTGCACCACCCCCCCGCGGCATTGGTGTCTGACTCCCGCGAGCCCGGCACTTCTCCGTGGTGCCGGGCTCATTTGCCGGGGGAATCCAGCGGTGATCTCACGGCTGCAGATAGCTCCTCCTTAAGAGATGGAGGAGGCCTGCAGTACCCCAGCCTGCCACACCGCATCGGCTGCCGCAGCGGCAGCTGGACGCCTGAAACTGACTTTCATCGCCCCAAGCGAGGCGGCCAAACCCTGCAAAAGCGCCCGCCTCCGTCTTGGGCCGCCGCAACTGAATTTCAGGTGAGCGCTACGGGAATCCGGGCGAGCGCTAAATTTCGGGCGCTAAAGACCTGGCGCGGCGATACCAAATTTTTAGCCCTTAGTTTTTCAGGTAAGTGGTCTATTAATACAATTGAGAAAAATTTTTTCCACAGGTTTGTTATTTTTAAAGAATTTACAGTAAGGTAAGTTTAGTTTTAGCCCCGATTTTTTATATAATTTTTTTTTTCAAATTTTAAATTATTGTTTAAAATAGTTTTTCAGAGTTCTTTATGGTTCATTTAAGTAGTGCAATGTTTTTTTAAATTTTCTTTCAGGTTTAAGTATGTTTTGGGGCCAGGAGTTTTCATGAGTTTGACAGCTCTTACTGTCAAACTCATGAATGAACTTTTGCAACCTCCCATTGGTTGCCCTGTGCTCACGTGATCCCAGCCGGCTCATTGCACTAAGTACGCCGCTGGGTCACGCACGCACAGCGTGGCAGGACCTCAAGCGGGCCAGTCAGAGGAAATGCAGTGCGGGCCAGAATTAAAATGTCAGCGCGCTGTGTAAGTGAACATTGGGGGCTTGCACTGGGGAGGGTCTGAGCATGTTGTGGTCAGTATTGGGGAATGGTCTGTATTTATTGGAAATATAATTGGCATTAGAACATAACAAATCGGAGCAGGAGTAGGCCTTTTGGCCCCTCGAGCTTACTCCACCATTCAATAAGAAGATGACTGATCTTCGATCACAACTCCACCTTCCCGTGCTATCCCCATATAACTTGGTTCCCTTAGTGCCCAAATATCTACCAATCTCAAACTTAAAAATACTCATCGAATGAGCACCACAGCCGTCTGAGGTAGAGAATTCCAAAGATTCACAACCCTCTGAGTGAAGACAAATCTCCTCATCACAGTCCTGGATGGCCGACACCTTATCCTGAGTCTATGACCCTTAGTTCTAGACACGCCAGCCAGGGAAAAACAACCTCTCAGCATCTACCCTGTCAAGCCCATTACGAATTATGTGCGTTTCACAGAGACCATCGCAATCCCTTTACTGTCCCAGTGTTTGTGGGTGAGCAGCTGTCAGTGTCTGGGACATTGATATCTGGTCAGAGGCCTCAAAGTGTCGCATTTCCTGGTTACACAAACATTCTCCCAGCTCGCTCTCGCTGCTCTCTTTAGTTTGCATACGTTCCTAAATGTAAACCTGTGCTCCGTAAATGATATTTTTCGTGCTTCTGATGTAAACAACCTATTGTTCTCAGTCTATCAGCAACATTTGACAAACATCGAATGATACAGCACAGAAGGTGTTAAAGTTACATAACCAAGGCGTGTAGTTGGAATTAAGTTACGGATCAGCCATGATCGGATTGAATGCTGGAGCAGGCTTGAGGAGCTGAATTGCCTCCTCCTGTTCCTATGTTTCCATGTTTCTATGACCCTAAAAATTCTCTCCCTGTGTCTCATTCCCTTTAGTTTGCATTAGTTGTGAAATGAGCAGTGGTGAGCTTCAGCAGATCTTATCCGTGCTGCTGATCTGAACAGTTCATTGTTCTCAGTCTCTGAGCAGCCTCTGACAAACAACAAGCTCCAACATTTTGAAGCCTGACATTGTCTTGCCTGTCACACACAGTGGACAACATTCAAATCTGTGAACCACAGTGGATGGAAAGATCACGCAGGCTCAGAAGTGACAATGGGTCCAGTGTGGCAGCGAGTTACTTCCTTGTATGCAGGAATTAACTCATGCGGATTCACAGATTCGTCAACCTGGGGAGAATCACAGAATCACAGAAAACCCACAGTGCAGATAGAGGCCATTTCGGCCCATCGAGCCTGCACTGACACTTATCCCACCCGATCCCCGTAACCCCTACACCAACGCATATCCCACCCTATCCCCGTAACCCCACGTATTTAATCCCCCTTACACTAAGGGTCAATTTTTATCATAGCCAATCAACCTAACCCGCACATCTTTGGACTGTGGGAGGAAACCGATGCAAACACGGGGAGAATGTGCAAACTCCACACAGACAGTCACCCGAGGCCGGATTCGAACCCGGGTCCCTGACGCTGTGAGGCAACAGTGCTAACCACTATGCCACCATCCTGCCGAATGGAGATTGATGAATCTATCGGGGACCAGGCCTTGAACATGAGCTGGTTGGGATTAAGATGGAAAATCAGTGTCAGCCCTTTTAACGAACACTGTAACACTGGGCAATCTGGTGTTACAAAAAGATTGAGTTCACTGAGTGGCCGGTAGCATAGTGATTATTTCACTGGGATATTGATCCAGGGAACTACATTTTGTAATCCCACTCCTGAATGTTTGAGAATTGAAATTCAGGTTTAAAAATCTGGGCATGAAAAGCATGGTATCAGTGAAAGTGGCTGACACATGGAGTGGATGTATCCTGTGAATATTGTCTCGCTAGCACTCAGTGTTCAATAATGTTCAAATATACATGGGTGGGAGGTGTTTCTGATATAGATGGGATTTGATTCTGATTTGGGAGGGATTTGTCTCTTATTTGGGAGGGAACTGTCTCTGATATGTGAAGGATTTGTGTACCAGGTTCCCTGAAACGCTTGGCTCCTCCACAGTTCCAATTTCTCACCATTTAAAAATCTTTCTCAGGTCTGAAGTGGATGAACTCACAAGTTCATGTGCACTGAGTGTTAGAAAGAGAATATTCACAGGGTACATAAGAACATGAAAAACAAGAGCAGGAGTAGGGTAATCGGCCCCTCGAGCCTGCTCTGCCATTCAATAAGGTCATGGCTGATCCAATCTTGTCCTCAACACCACTTCCCGCTCTGTCCCCATATCCCTTGACTCCCTTGTATTTCAAATGTCTGTCAATCTCCGCCTTGAATATGTTCAGTGTCTCCGCCTCCACAGCTCTCCGGGATAGAGAATAACAAAGGTTCCCAAGTCTCTGAGAGAAGATATTCCATCTCATCTCCGTCTACAATGGGCGACCCCATATTCTGAAACTATGCCCCCTAGTCCTAGATACACTCAAGAGGGGAAACATTCTCTCAGCATCCACCCTGTCAATCCCCCTCAGAATCTTATATGTTTCAATAAGGACTCCTCTCATTCTTCTAATCTCCAATGAGTATAGTTCCTACCTGCTCAACCTTTCGTCATACGTCAATCACATCACCCCAGGAATCAAATTCGTGAAGCTTCTCTGAACTGCCTCCAATGCAAGTATATCCTTCCTTAAATATGGAGAGCACAACTGTACGCAGAACTCCAGGTGCGGTCCAAAAGCGCCCTGTAAAGTTGTAACAAAACTTCCCTACTTTTATACTCCATACTCCTTGCAATAAAGGCCAACATTCCATTAGAATTCATAATTACCTGCTGTATCTGCATGTTAAGTTTTTGTGTTTCATGTACTAGGACCCCCAGATCCCTCTGTAGTGCAGCATTTTGCAGTCTCACTCCATTTAAATAATTATTTGATTTTTTATTCTTCCTTCCAAAGTGGATAACCTCACACTTTCCCACATAGTACTCCATCTGCCATTTTGGTTTGCCCAGTCACTTCACCTATCTATATCCCTTTGCAGATTATCTGTGTCCTCTTCACAACTCGCTAACCAACCTATTTTTGTATCATCAGCAAATTTGGCTACAGTACAGTCGGTCCCTTCATCTAAATCATTAATATAGATTGTAAATAGTTGAGGCCCCAGCACTGATCGCTGTGGCACCCCACTAGTTACTGGTTGCCAACCGGAAAATTACCCATTTATTCTGACTCTGTTTTCTGTTAGTTTGCCAATCTCTTATTCCTGCCAAAATATTACCCTCCAAACCCGTACACTCTTATCATGTGCAGTAATATTTAGGTGGCACCTTATCGAATGCCTTCTGGAAGTCCAAATTCACTGGTTCCCCTTAATCCACCCTGGTTTTTTACATCCTCAAAGAACTCTAGCATATTTGTCAAACACGATTTTCCTTTCATGAAACCATGATGTTTGTCTTATGATTTTCTAAATGTCCTACTGTTAACTCCTTAATATTGGTAAATGTAAATCCCGCCCATATCAGTATTGTATCAATAATTGGAAATGGTCTATCAACAGCTCTGTCCAGTGTACAGCTATCACAAATCATTCGAGATACACACTGTTGGTGATTCTTGACATTCAATTTAAATACAGAGACCATCGCAATCCTTTTACTGTCCCAGTGTTGGTGTGTGAGCAGCAAAGGTCTGGGACATTGACATCAGGTCGGAGGCCGCAAAGTGTCGTGTGTCCTGGTCACAAGAACACTCTCCCAGCTCTCTCTCTCAACTCACTCTAGTTTGCATATTTTGCTAAATGTACACCTGACCCATTTAAAAAACGTATCCGTGCTTCTGCTATGAACAATGCATTGTTCTCAGTCTGTCAGTATCATCTGACAAACATTACATCATAGAATCCTAGAATGATACAGCACAGAAGGAGGCCATTCGATCTAACGTGCCTGTGCCAGCTCTTTAAAAAACTGTCCAATTAATCCCACTCCCCTGCTCTTTCCCCATAGACCTGTAAATCATATCCAGACCAACTGTATCCAATTCCCTTTTGGAAGTTGCTATCGAATCTGATTCCAGCGCCATTTCTGGCAATGAATTCCAGATCACAACAACTCGCTGTGTAAAAAAATGTTTCCTTATCTCGCCTCTGATACATTTGCCAATCACCTTAAGTCTAAGTCCGCTGGTCACTGACCCTTCTGCCACTGGAAGCACCTTATCATTACTTACTCTATCAAAACGATTCATGAATTTGAACACTGCAATTAAACCTTTTCTTAATCTCCTCTGCTCTAAGAAGAAAAATTCCAGCTTCTCCAGTCTCTCCACTGAACTGGAGTCCATCATTCCTGGTACCATTCTAATGAATCTCCTCCTCTCAAAGACCGTCTCAAACACCTTGACAAGCTGCCTAAAAAGTGGAGCCCAGATTGAACACCATAATCCAGCTGAGACCTAAACTGTGTTTATAAATGTTTAGCAGTAACTTCCTTGCTTTTGTATTCTGTGCCTCTATTAATAAAGTCCAGGAACCTATATGCTTTTTTTTTAGCAGCCGTCTCAAGTTGTCCTTCCATGATTTGTGTACATACAGCCCCGGTCTCTCTGTTCCTGCACCCCCATTAAAACTGTATCATTTAGTTCGTATTGCTTCCCCTCATGCCTCCTACCGAAATGTATCAAAGGATAACAAAGTCCCACCGTTACAGGCTGACATTGTATTTTAGGACACAACAACAGGCACACCCAGCCCAGATGAACTTGCAAAATCCTCCTCACGAATATCACGGGATTTGTGCCAAAATTGGGAGAGCTGCCCCACAGACTAGTCAAGCAAAAGGCTGACATAGTAATACTCACAGAACCATACCTTTCAGCCAATGTCCCAGTCACCTCCATCATCATTCCTGGGTATATCCTATACCACCAGCAGGACAGACCCACCAGAGGTAGTGGCATTCAGTCGGGAGTGAGTGGCCCTGGGAGCCCTCAACATTGAGTCCAGACCCCATGAAATCTCATGGCTTCAGGTCAAGCATGGGCAAGGAAACCTCCTGCGGATTATCACCTACCGCCCTCCATAAGCTGATGAGTCAGTACTCCTCCATTTTGAACATCACTTGGAAGAAACACTCAGAGTAGCATTAGCATAGAATGTAATCTGGGTGGGGGACTTCAATGTCCATCACCACTACTGGCTCGGTAGCACCACTACTGACCATGCTGGCCGTGTCTTGAAGGGCATAACTTCCAGACTGGGCCGGCAGCGGTGGTGAAAGAATCAACAAGAGGGCAAACTCTACTAGACCTTGCCATCACCAATCTAACTGTCGCAGATGCATCTGTCCATGACAGCTTTGGAAGCACTGAGCACCGCATGTTCCTTGTGGAGACGAAGTGCCATCTTCACACTAAGGACACCCTCCATCGTGTCATGTCGCACTAACATCGTGTTAAATGGGATAGATTCAGAACATATCTATCAGCTCAAAACTGGGCATCCATGAGACATTGTGGGCCATCAGCAGCAGCAGATTTGTATTCCGCCAAAATCTGTAAATTCATGGTTCGGCAATCCCTCAATCTACCATTACCATCAATCAACGGACCAACCCTAGTTAAATAAGGACTGTAGAAAAGCATGCCAGGAGCAGCACCAGATGTACATAAAAAATGATGTGCCAACCTGGGGAAGCTGCAACACATGCGATAAAGCGGACACAGCATGCTTGAGCCGGCGCAAAGTGATCCCACAATCAATGGATCAGATCAAACTCTGCAGTCCGCCACATCCAGTCGTGAATGGTGGTGGACCATTAAACAACTAGCAGGAAGAGGAGGCTCCATGAATATCCCCATCCTCAATAATGGTGGATCTCACAAGTGAGTGCAAAAGACAAAGCTGAGTCGTTTGCAACCATAGTCAGCCAGATGTGTCGAGTGGATGATCTATACCGATCTACTTGGGATATAAATAATCGGCTGAGTGCACTGCATAGAGAAAAGGGTATGGGCCCCGACAATATCCCGGCTATCGTGCTGAAGACTTGTGCTCCAAACCTAGTTGCACCTCTAGTCAAGCTGTTCAATAAAGCTACAAATCTGGCGTCTATCCGACAATGTGGAAAACTGCCCAGGTATGTTCTGTCTACGAAAAGCAGGACAAATCCAACCCGGCCAACCACCGCCCCATCAGTCTACTCTCAATCATCAGCAAAGTGATGCAAGGTGTCATCGACAGTGCTATTAAGCGACACTTACTCACCAATAACCTGCTCACAGATGCCGAGATTAGGCTCCACCAAGACCACGCAGCTCCCGACCTCATTACAGCCGTGGTCCAAACATGGACAAAGGAGCTGAGTTCCAGAGGTGATGTGAGAGTGACTGCCCTTGACATCAAGGCAGCATTTGACCGAGTGTGACATCAAGGAGCCCAAGTAAAACTGAAGTCAATCGGAATTGCGGGGCTTTGCTGAGGTGTGGGGACGCTCCACTGGCTGGAATCATATGTAGCACTAAGGAACATGGTTGTGGTAGTTGAAAGTCAATCATCACAGCCCCAGGATATCATTGCAGGAGCTCCTCAGGGCAGTTTCCTAGGCACAACCATCTTCAGCTGCTTCATCAATGACATTCCTTCCAACATAAGTTCAGAAATGGGGATGATCACTGCTGACTACACAATGTTCAGCGCCATTCACAAGTCCTCCGATAATGAAGCAGTCCATGCCAGCATGCAACAAGACCAGGACAACGTTCAGGCTGGGTTGATATGTGGCAGGTAACGTTCGCGCCACAGAAATGCCAGGCAATGACTATCTCCAACAAGCGAGAGTCTAATCACCTCCCCTTGACATTCAATGGCATTACCATCGCGGCATCCCCCACTATCAACATTCTGGGGGTAACCATTGACCAGAAACTTAACTGGACCAGCCACATAAGTACTGTGGCAACAAGAGCAGGTCAGAGGCTATGTAGTCTGCGGCGTGTTTCACACCTTCTGACTCCCCAGAGCTTTTCCACCATCTAAATGGCACAAGTCAGGAGTGTAGTAGCATATTCTCTACTTGCCTGGATGAGTGCAACTCCAACAACATTCTAGAAGCTCGACGCCATCCACGACAAAGCAGCTCGCTTGATTGGAACCCCATCAACTAACATAAACATTCACTCCCTCCACCACTGCCATACCGTAGCTGCAGTCTCTACAATCTGCAAGATGCACTGCAGCAACTCCTTCGGCAGTACCTCCCAAACCCGTGATTTCTACCACTTAGAAGGACAAGGGCAGCAGGCACATGGGATCACCACATCCAAATTCCACTTCAAGTCGCACACAATTCTGACTTGGACCTATATCGCCATTCCTTCAACGTCGCTTGTTTAAAACCCTGGAACTCACACCCTAACATCACCACACGGACTGCAGCGGTTCAAAAAGTTGGCTCACCACCACCTTCTGAAGGTCAGAATAGATATTGGCCTTGCCAGCGAAGCCCACAACTCATAAACAAATATAAAAAACTTCTGTCATGTAGAGTAAACAAAGATGGATGCCCTTCCATTTGCCTCCCTGGATCATTCTCCTTCTGCCCAATTCCTTTCCAAAAATGCCACCTCAACACTGACTCATTACTGACACGGGAGGGATTCAACCTGTAAATATTCTCTCGCTAACACTCAGTGGCAATAAAGTACAAGCCTTGGTGATGCTTGAATTTAAATTTAAATACAGAGACCATCTCAGTTCCTTTACTGTGCCAGTGTTAGTGGGTGAGCAGCAGTCAGTGTCTGGGACAATGACATTCGGTCAGGGGCCTCGCGGTTTCCCATGTACTGGTTACACAAACACTCACCAGTACGCCATAATCTGGAGCACTGTGATCAATTCTGTGAACAGCACCTCAGGAAAGATATATTGGCCTGGGAGGGAGTGCAGCGCAGATTCACCAGAATGATACCGGGGCTAAAAGGGTTAAATTATGAAGACAGGTTGCATAAACTGGGCTTGTATACCCTTGAGTATAGAAGGTTAAGGAGTGAATTCATTTTACTGCTTAAGATGATTAAAGGAGTTGATAGGCTAGATAGAGAGAGTCCATTTCATCTGGTGGGGGGAGTTCAGAACAAGGGCTTAATTTTAAAATTGGAGCTAGGCCGTTCAGTGATGATGTCAGGAAGCACTTCTTCACTCAAAGGGTAGTGGAAATCTGGAACAGTATATCCCCCATAAAGCTGTTGAGGCTGGGGATAAATTAAAAGTTTTAAATTGAGATTGATCTAATTTTTTGGGGTAAGGGTGTCAAATTTACATAACCAAGGTTAGCAGATGGAGTTATGGTACATATCAACACTGATCTGATTGAATGCTGGAGCAGGCTCGAGGGGCTGTATTGGCTCCTCCTGTTCCTATGTTCCTATGTATTTATAACCCTAAAACCTATACCTCTGTCTCTCCTCACTGTAGTTTGCATTAGCTGTGAAATGAGCAGTTGTGAGATTCAGCAGATCTTATCCATGCTTCTGATTTGGACACTTCATTCTGCTGCCTCTGTGCAGCCTTTGACAAACAACACGCTCCCCCCACCTTTTGAAGGCTGACGTTGTCTTGCCTGCGACACACAGCGTACAACATTCAAATCTGTGAGCCACTGTGGAAGCAAAGAGCACGCAGAGTCAGAAGTGACAATGGGTCCAGTGTGGCTGCGAGTAACTTTCTTGTCTGCTGGAATTAACCCACGGGGATTCACTGATTCGGCAAAATGGGGAGAAGGGAGATTGATGGAACTATCGGGGACCAGGCCTTGAACATGAGCTGGTTGGGAGTGAGATGGGAAGTAGTTCAGCCCTTTATCACACTGTAACACTGAGCAATCAGGTTCTATATAAAGATTAGGAACACTGAGGGTACGGTATCACAGTGGTTATGTCACTGGACTAATGATCCAGAGAACGAGAATTCAAATCCCACCCCCGGAAGTTTCAAAATTTGAGTTCCAAGTGTTAAAAATCTTGGAATGAAAAGCCTGATATCAGTGAAAGTAGCTGACACATGAAATGGATTTATCCTGTGAATATTCTCTCGCGAACACTCAGTGTCCATTCATGTTCAAAAATACATGGGTGGGATGCGTCACTGATATTGGAGGAATTTTTCTCTGATATGGGAGGACTTTGTCTCTGATATGGGTGCGATTTGTCTCTGATATAGGTGGGATGTGTCTCTGATATGGGAAGGATTTGTGTACCTGAATTTCGTGGCTCCTCCACAATTACTAGCTTCTCACCATTTAGAAAATACTCTGCTCTGTCTTTCTCAGGTCTGAAGTGGATTAACTCACAAGTTCATGGTCAATGTTTGTTGGAGAGAGAATACTCACAGGGTAAATTCCTCCCATATCAGTAATGGGCAATGGGCAATCAATATCAGCATTCAGTGTGCAGACTTCACCATTGCTTCGACATACACACGCTTGCTGATTATTGACATTCAATTTAAATACAGAGTCATTTTACTGTCCCAGTGTGAGTGGGTGAACAGCAGTCAGGGGCTGGGACACTGATATCTGGTCAGGGGCCTCACAGTGTTCCGTTTCCTGGTTACACAATCACTCGCCCAGCTCCCTCTCTCTCCGCACTCTAGTTTGCATATGTCCCTAAATGTACTACTGTGCTCTTTAAAAGATCTTATCGGTGCTCCTGATGTGAACAATCTATTGTTGTCACAGTGTCAGCAACATCTGACAAACATTACATCATAGAATCATAGAATGATACGGCACAGAAGACCATTCGAGCCATTGTGCCTGTGCCGGCTCTTTGAAAGGGCTGTCCAATTATTCCCATTCCCCTGCTCTTTCCGCATAGGACTGTAAATCATATCCCTTCAAAAGTAACCCGGTTCCGTTTTGAAAGTTACTATTGAATCTGCTTCCAGTGCCTTTTCAGGCAATGCATTCCAGATCACAACAGCTCGCTGTGTAAAGAAAACCTTTCTCCTGGTTCTTTTGTCAATCACCTTAAATCGATGTCCTCTGGTCACGGACCCTTCTGCCACTGGAAACAGCTGATCCTGATTCACTCTGTGAAAAGGATTCATAATTTTGAACACAACAATCACATTTCTTTTTAATCTTTTCTGCTCTAATGAGAATAACTCCAGCTTCTCCAGTCTCTCCACAGAACTGATGTCCCTCATTCCTGATACTATTCCATTACACCTCCTCTGCACCTTCTCCTTGATATCCTTCCTCAAATGTGTTGCCCAGAATTGAACACAATATTCCAGCTGAAGCAGAACCAGTGATTTTTAAAGGTTTATCACAACTGAATACCGAATGCTGATATTTCTGTGATGGGTTTAGATGGGCGAGGTTAATCCAGTCAGTTGGATGTGTGAATGAGACTGTGAGCTGAAAGAAGCGCACTTGGAGCGGAGAGCCATGGACACGCAGTGTAACCGAGCACAAACACTCCTGCACAGCCCAGACTTCACTTGTTTCACACTTGGAGCGGAGAGCCTGGGACACGCAGTGTAACCGAGCACAAACACTCCTGCACAGCCCAGACTTCACTTGTTTCACACTTGGAGCGGAGAGCCATGGACACGCAGTGTAACCGAGCACAAACACTCCTGCACAGCCCAGACTTCACTTGTTTCACACTTGGAGCGGAGAGTCAGGGACACTCAGTGTAACCGAGCACAAACTCTCCTGCACAGCCCAGACTTCACTTGTTTCACACTTGGAGCGGAGAGTCAGGGACACGCAGTGTAACTGAACACAAACTCTCCTGCACAGCCCAGACTTCATTTGTTTCACACTTGGAGCGGAGAGTCAGGGACACGCAGTGTAACTGAGCACAAACACTCCTGCACAGCCCAGACTTCACTTGTTTCACACTTGGAGCGGAGAGCCTGGGACACGCAGTGTAACTGAGCACAAACTCTCCTGCACAGCCCAGACTTCACTTGTTTCACACTTGGAGCGGAGAGTCATGGACACGCAGTGTAACCGAGCACAAACACTCCTGCACAGCCCAGACTTCACTTGTTTCACACTTGGAGCGGAGAGTCATGGACACGCAGTGTAACAGAGCACAAACACTCCTGCACAGCCCAGACTTCACTTGTTTCACACTTGGAGCGGAGAGTCAGGGACACGCAGTGTAACCGAGCACAAACACTCCTGCACAGCCCAGACTTCACTTGTTTCACACTTGGAGCGGAGAGCCTGGAACACGCAGTGTAACCGAGCACAAACACTCCTGCACAGCCCAGACTTCACTTGTTTCACACTTGGAGTGAAGATTCAGGGACACGCAGTGTAACCGAGCACAAACTCTCCTGCACAGCCCAGACTTCACTTGTTTCACACTTGGAGCGGAGAGCCTGGGACACGCAGTGTAACTGAGCACAAACACTCCTGCACAGCCCAGACTTCGCTTGTTTCACACTTGGAGTGAAGATTCAGGGACACGCAGTGTAACCGAGCACAAACTCTCCTGCACAGCCCAGACTTCACTTGTTTCACACTTGGAGCGGAGAGTCAGGGACACGCAGTGTAACCGAGCACAAACTCTCCTGCACAGCCCAGACTTCACTTGTTTCACACTTGGAGCGGAGAGTCAGGGACACGCAGTGTAACCGAGCACAAACTCTCCTGCACAGCCCAGACTTCACTTGTTTCACACTTGGAGTGAAGATTCAGGGACACGCAGTGTAACCGAGCACAAACTCTCCTGCACAGCCCAGACTTCGCTTGTTTCACACTTGGAGTGAAGATTCAGGGACACGCAGTGTAACTGAACACAAACACTCCTGCACAGCCCAGACTTCACTTGTTTCACACTTGGAGCGGAGAGTCAGGGACAGGCAGTGTAACTGAGCACAAACTCTCCTGCACAGACTAGACTTCACTTGTTTCACACTTGGAGCGGAGAGTCAGGGACACGCTGTGTAACCGAGCACAAACACTCCTGCACAGCCCAGACTTCACTTGTTTCACACTTGGAGCGGAGAGTCAGGGACACGCAGTGTAACCGAGCACAAACTCTCCTGCACAGCCCAGACTTCACTTGTATCACACTTGGAGCGGAGAGTCAGGGACACGCAGTGTAACCGAGCACAAACTCTCCTGCACAGCCCAGACTTCACTTGTATCACACTTGGAGCGGAGAGTCAGGGACACGCACTGTAACCGAGCACAAACTCTCCTGCACAGCCCAGACTTCACTTGTTTCACACTTGGAGCGGAGAGTCAGGGACACGCAGTGTAACTGAACACAAACACTCCTGCACAGCCCAGACTTCACTTGTTTCACACTTGGAGCGGAGAGTCAGGGACATGCAGTGTAACCGAGCACAAACTCTCCTGCACAGCCCAGACTTCACTTGTATCACACTTGGAGCGGAGAGTCAGGGACACGCAGTGTAACTGAGCACAAACACTCCTGCACAGCCCAGACTTCACTTGTTTCACACTTGGAGTGGAGAGCCTGGGACACGCAGTGTAACCGAGCACAAACACTCCTGCACAGCCCAGACTTCACTTGTTTTACACTTGGAGCGGAGAGTCAGGGACACGCAGTGTAACCGAGCACAAACTCTCCTGCACAGCCCAGACTTCACTTGTATCACACTTGGAGCGGAGAGCCTGGGATACGCAGTGTAACCGAGCACAAACACTCCTGCACAGCCCAGACTTCACTTGTTTCACACTTGGAGCGGAGAGTCAGGGACACGCAGTGTAACCGAGCAAAAACACTCCTGCACAGCCCAGACTTCACTTGTTTCACACTTGGAGCGGAGAGCCTGGGACACGCAGTGTAACCGAGCACAAACACTCCTGCACAGCCCAGACTTCACTTGTATCACACTTGGAGCGGAGAGCCTGGGACACGCAGTGTAACTGAGCACAAACTCTCCTGCACAGCCCAGACTTCACTTGTTTCACACTTGGAGCGGAGAGTCAGGGACACGCAGTGTAACCGAGCACAAACTCTCCTGCACAGCCCAGACTTCACTTGTTTCCCACTTGGAGCGGAGAGTCAGGGACACGCAGTGTAACCGAGCACAAACTCTCCTGCACAGCCCAGACTTCACTTGTTTCACACTTGGAGCGGAGAGTCAGGGACACGCAGTGTAACTGAGCACAAACTCTCCTGCACAGCCCAGACTTCACTTGTTTCACACTTGGAGCGGAGAGCCTGGGACACGCAGTGTAACCGAGCACAAACTCTCCTGCACAGCCCAGACTTCACTTGTATCACACTTGGAGCGGAGAGCCTGGGACACGCAGTGTAACTGAGCACAAACTCTCCTGCTCAGCCCAGACTTCACTTGTTTCACACTTGGAGCGGAGAGCCTTGGACACGCAGTGTAACTGAGCACAAACTCTCCTGCACAGCCCAGACTTCACTTGTTTCACACTTGGAGCGGAGAGCCTTGGACACGCAGTGTAACTGAGCACAAACTCTCCTGCACAGCCCAGACTTCACTTGTTTCCCACTTGGAGCGGAGAGTCAGGGACACGCAGTGTAACCGAGCACAAACTCTCCTGCACAGCCCAGACTTCACTTGTTTCACACTTGGAGCGGAGAGTCAGGGACACGCAGTGTAACTGAACACAAACACTCCTGCACAGCCCAGACATCACTTGTTTCACACTTGGAGCGGAGAGTCAGGGACACGCAGTGTAACCGAGCACAAACTCTCCTGCACAGCCCAGACTTCACTTGTATCCCACTTGGAGCGGAGAGCCTTGGACACGCAGTGTAACCGAGCACAAACTCTCCTGCTCAGCCCAGACTTCACTTGTTTCACACTTGGAGCGGAGAGCCTTGGACACGCAGTGTAACTGAACACAAACACTCCTGCACAGCCCAGACTTCACTTGTTTCACACTTGGAGCGGAGAGTCAGGGACACGCAGTGTAACTGAGCACAAACTCTCCTGCACAGCCCAGACTTCACTTGTTTCACACTTGGAGCGGTGAGTCAGGGACACGCAGTGTAACTGAGCACAAACTCTCCTGCACAGCCCAGACTTCACTTGTTTCACACTTGGAGCGGAGAGCCTGGGACACGCAGTGTAACCGAGCACAAACACTCCTGCACAGCACAGACTTCACTTGTTTCACACTTGGAGCGGAGAGTCAGGGACACGCAGTGTAACCGAGCACAAACACTCCTGCACAGCCCAGACTTCACTTGTTTCACACTTGGAGCGGAGAGTCAGGGACACGCAGTGTAACCGAGCACAAACTCTCCTGCACAGCCCAGACTTCACTTGTTTCACACTTGGAGCGGAGAGTCAGGGACACGCAGTGTAACCGAGCACAAACTCTCCTGCACAGCCCAGACTTCACTTGTTTCACACTTGGAGCGGAGAGCCTGGGACACGCAGTGTAACTGAGCACAAACACTCCTGCACAGCCCAGACTTCACTTGTTTCACACTTGGAGCGGTGAGTCAGGGACACGCAGTGTAACTGAGCACAAACTCTCCTGCACAGCCCAGACTTCACTTGTTTCACACTTGGAGCGGAGAGCCTGGGACACGCAGTGTAACCGAGCACAAACACTCCTGCACAGCCCAGACTTCACTTGTTTCACACTTGGAGCGGAGAGTCAGGGACACGCAGTGTAACCGAGCACAAACTCTCCTGCACAGCCCAGACTTCACTTGTTTCACACTTGGAGCGGAGAGCCTGGGACACGCACTGTAACTGAGCACAAACACTCCTGCACAGCACAGACTTCACTTGTTTCACACTTGGAGCGGAGAGTCAGGGACACGCAGTGTAACCGAGCACAAACACTCCTGCACAGCCCAGACTTCACTTGTTTCACACTTGGAGCGGAGAGTCAGGGACACGCAGTGTAACCGAGCACAAACTCTCCTGCACAGCCCAGACTTCACTTGTTTCACACTTGGAGCGGAGAGTCAGGGACACGCAGTGTAACCGAGCACAAACTCTCCTGCACAGCCCAGACTTCACTTGTTTCACACTTGGAGCGGAGAGCCTGGGACACGCAGTGTAACTGAGCACAAACACTCCTGCACAGCCCAGACTTCACTTGTTTCACACTTGGAGCGGAGAGCCTGGGACACGGAGTGTAACTGAGCACAAACTCTCCTGCACAGCCCAGAATTCACTTGTTTCACACTTGGAGCGGAGAGTCAGGGACACGCAGTGTAACCGAGCACAAACACTCCTGCACAGCCCAGACTTCACTTGTTTCACACTTGGAGCGGAGAGTCTGGGACACGCAGTGTAACTGAGCACAAACACTCCTGCACAGCCCAGACTTCACTTGTTTCACACTTGGAGCGGAGAGTCAGGGACACGCAGTGTAACTGAACACAAACTCTCCTGCACAGCCCAGACTTCACTTGTTTCACACTTGGACCGGAGAGTCAGGGACACGCAGTGTAACTGAGCACAAACACTCCTGCACAGCCCAGAATTCACTTGTTTCACACTCGGAGCGGAGAGTCAGGGACACGCAGTGTAACCGAGCACAAACTCTCCTGCACAGCCCAGACTTCACTTGTTTCACACTTGGAGCGGAGAGTCTGGGACACGCAGTGTAACTGAGCACAAACTCTCCTGCACAGCCCAGACTTCACTTGTTTCACACTTGGAGCGGAGAGCCTGGGACACGCAGTGTAAGCGAGCACAAACACTCCTGCACAGCCCAGACTTCACTTGTTTCACACTTGGAGCGGAGAGTCAGGGACACGCAGTGCAACTGAGCACAAACACTCCTGCACAGCCCAGGCTTCACTTGTTTCACACTTGGAGCGGAGAGTCAGGGACACGCAGTGTAACCGAGCACAAACACTCCTGCACAGCCCAGACTTCACTTGTTTCACACTTGGAGCGGAGAGTCAGGGACACGCAGTGTAACCGAGCACAAACACTCCTGCACAGCCCAGACTTCACTTGTTTCACACTTGGAGCGGAGAGTCTGGGACACGCAGTGTAACTGAGCACAAACTCTCCTGCACAGCCCAGACTTCACTTGTTTCACACTTGGAGCGGAGAGTCAGGGACACGCAGTGTAACTGAGCACAAACACTCCTGCACAGCCCAGGCTTCACTTGTTTCACACTTGGAGCGGAGAGCCTGGGACACGCAGTGTAACCGAGCACAAACACTCCTGCACAGCCCAGACTTCACTTGTTTCAAACTTGGAGCGGAGAGTCAGGGACAAGCAGTGTAACCGAGCACAAACACTCCTGCACAGCCCAGACTTCACTTGTTTCACACTTGGAGCGGAGAGTCAGGGACACGCAGTGTAACCGAGCACAAACTCTCCTGCACAGCCCAGACTTCACTTGTTTCACACTTGGAGCGGAGAGCCTGGGACACGCAGTGTAACTGAGCACAAACTCTCCTGCACAGCCCAGACTTCACTTGTTTCACACTTGGAGCGGAGAGTCAGGGACACGCAGTGTAACCGAGCACAAACACTCCTGCACAGCCCAGACTTCACTTGTTTACACTTGGAGCGGAGAGTCAGGGACACGCAGTGTAACCGAGCACAAACACTCCTGCACAGCCCAGACTTCACTTGTTTCACACTTGGAGCGGAGAGTCAGGGACACGCAGTGTAACTGAGCACAAACACTCCTGCACAGCCCAGACTTCACTTGTTTCACACTTGGAGCGGAGAGCCTGGGACACGCAGTGTAACCGAGCACAAACACTCCTGCACAGCCCAGACTTCACTTGTTTCACACTTGGAGCGGAGAGTCAGGGACACGCAGTGTAACCGAGCACAAACTCTCCTGCACAGCCCAGACTTCACTTGTTTCACACTTGGAGCGGAGAGCCTGGGACACGCTGTGTAACAGAGCACAAACACTCCTGCACAGCCCAGACTTCACTTGTTTCACACTTGGAGCGGAGAGTCAGGGACATGCAGTGTAACCGAGCACAAACTCTCCTGCACAGCCCAGACTTCACTTGTTTCACACTTGGAGCGGAGAGCCTGGGACACGCAGTGTAACCGAGCACAAACTCTCCTGCACAGCCCAGACTTCACTTGTTTCACACTTGGAGCGGAGAGTCAGGGACACGCAGTGTAACTGAGCACAAACACTCCTGCACAGCCCAGACTTCACTTGTTTCACACTTGGAGCGGAGAGTCAGGGACACGCAGTGTAACTGAGCACAAACTCTCCTGCACAGCACAGACTTCACTTGTTTCACACTTGGAGCGGAGAGTCAGGGACACGCAGTGTAACCGAGCACAAACACTCCTGCACAGCCCAGACTTCACTTGTTTCACACTTGGAGCGGAGAGTCAGGGACACGCAGTGTAACTGAACACAAACACTCCTGCACAGCCCAGACTTCACTTGTTTCACACTTGGAGCGGAGAGTCAGGGACACGCAGTGTAACCGAGCACAAACTCTCCTGCACAGCCCAGACTTCACTTGTTTCACACTTGGAGCGGAGAGTCAGGGACACGCAGTGTAACTGAACACAAACACTCCTGCACAGCCCAGACTTCACTTGTTTCACACTTGGAGCGGAGAGCCTGGGACACGCAGTGTAACTGAGCACAAACACTCCTGCACAGCCCAGACTTCACTTGTTTCACACTTGGAGCGGAGAGTCAGGGACACGCAGTGTAACCGAGCACAAACACTCCTGCACAGCCCAGACTTCACTTGTTTCACACTTGGAGCGGAGAGCCTGGGACACGCAGTGTAACCGAGCACAGCACTCCTGCACAGCCCAGACTTCACTTGTTTCACACTTGGAGCGGAGAGCCTGGGACACGCAGTGTAACCGAGCACAAACACTCCTGCACAGCCCAGACTTCACTTGTTTCACACTTGGAGCGGAGAGTCAGGGACACGCAGTGTAACCGAGCACAAACACTCCTGCACAGCCCAGACTTCACTTGTTTCACACTTGGAGCGGAGAGCCTGGGACACGCAGTGTAACCGAGCACAAACACTCCTGCACAGCCCAGACTTCACTTGTTTCACACTTGGAGCGGAGAGCCTGGGACACGCAGTGTAACTGAGCACAAACACTCCTGCACAGCCCAGACTTCACTTGTTTCACACTTGGAGCGGAGAGCCTGGGACACGCAGTGTAGCCGAGCACAAACACTCCTGCACAGCCCAGACTTCACTTGTTTCACACTTGGAGCGGAGAGTCAGGGACACGCAGTGTAACCGAGCACAAACACTCCTGCACAGCCCAGACTTCACTTGTTTCACACTTGGAGCGGAGAGTCAGGGACACGCAGTGTAGCCGAGCACAAACACTCCTGCACAGCCCAGACTTCACTTGTTTCACACTTGGAGCGGAGAGTCAGGGACACGCAGTGTAACTGAGCACAAACTCTCCTGCACAGCCCAGACATCACTTGTTTCACACTTGGAGCGGAGAGTCAGGGACACGCAGTGTAACTGAGCACAAACACTCCTGCACAGCCCAGACATCACTTGTTTCACACTTGGAGCGGAGAGTCAGGGACACGCAGTGTAACTGAACACAAACTCTCCTGCACAGCCCAGACATCACTTGTTTCACACTTGGAGCGGAGAGTCAGGGACACGCAGTGTAACTGAGCACAAACTCTCCTGCACAGCCCAGACATCACTTGTTTCACACTTGGAGCGGAGAGTCAGGGACACGCAGTGTAACTGAACACAAACACTCCTGCACAGCCCAGACTTCACTTGTTTCACACTTGGAGCGGAGAGTCAGGGACACGCGGTGTAACCGAGCACAAACACCCCTGCACAGCCCAGACTTCACTTGTTTCACACTGGGAGCGGAGAGCCTGGGACACGCAGTGTAACCGAGCACAAACACTCCTGCACAGCCCAGACTTCACTTGTTTCACACTTGGAGCGGAGAGTCAGGGACACGCAGTGTAACTGAACACAAACACTCCTGCACAGCCCAGACATCACTTGTTTCCCATTTGGCACAAAAGGAAAATATTAATTGCAACAATTCATTTGAATTGATTTGAAATAGTTTAGTTTATAATTTGAATCATGTTTCTCTAATTGTATTTCCCAGCTCAGATTCAAGGCCCCATTTCCTTTCTTTCCTCTGAGCCACTGAACCTGATGTTGGCGTAATGTTGGCGAGTGGTGATCGATTGCCCTAGAAAACCAACAGGAAGACAACTCAGAGGCCGGAGGGCCAAGGGAGCAGCGCGTTCTTCAACCAATCACAGTGCTTGAGTCGGCCAGTCAGATGAATCAATGTGAACCTGTGTCAAACTATTTATCTTTTAAAAATTGAAATCGAGTTTTCTTTGGTCAAGGATATACTTCAACTTTTCACATTATTGGGTTTTCCTGGATTTCCTATTATGCGTTTCAGACACATCGGTGGTAAGTGAACCAAATGATATAAGGCCCTTATTTCTCTCTTTCAAGTAGGTTATTCCCACGTGTTGCTTCTCTCACCACCTGCCTCCGCTGTGAATGTTTCTGACGTTTTAATGGCGGTCTCCTTGTCCCAGTATGCCCTGGGATTTTGGGTTTAAATTTATTTTATTTATTTTTGCAGCGCCCTCTGCTGATACAAAACCGCTTTCCTTCCACAGCAGGTGGGCACCAGAGAGACGGGAGCGCATTGTAGAGACAGAGCAACATCAAGTTTTAATTCAATAAGTTTCCTTTGGTTTTCATTATAATTTGGAGTTTATTGTTGGTGAAGGGGCACATTTGTTAAATTGATTCCGATTGATGACCCAGTCATTCCAATTGTCAGTTAAAAGATTTAAAAGCTCTTTTCCCCGCTGCCAAGTCAGAAAGCCCAACTTCGCACAAAGGGGAGTTGAAATCTGGAACGCTCTTCCCCAAAAAGCTGTTGAGGCTCGGGTTCAATTGAAAATTTCAAGTCTGATGTTGATACATTTTTTAGGCAAGGGTATTAAGAGGTGCGAAGTCAAGGTGGTTAGCTGGAGTTAAGATACAGATCATCCCTGATCAAATTGAATGAAGGAGCAGTCTCGAGGGGCTGAATGGCCTCCTCCTGTTCCTATCGTCCTAATCTCAATCCAATCAGAGTAACTAACTTTCTGATGGGAGCTCCACTGGCGGCTGACCATACCCAAAATGCAGGGCGCGGCTGATTGTCCCCTATTGTTATGAGAGAGGCCCACTGCGCCTGCGCCGGCGCGGCTGATTGTTGGGCAGCGAGCGCTGAGCATGTGTGGAGGTGAAAGAGCGCTGGAGGAAGCGAGTTAATAGGAGCATAAGAATTAGGAGCAGGAGTAGGCCATACGGCCATGATCGTGCACTTCAAACACCACAGCGGCAGCAGGTGGATTTAAATTCAGTTAATTATTTAAATCTGGGTTAAAAAGCTAGTTACAGTAAAGGCGACCATGAAATTAAGAATTGTCATAGAAACATAGAAGGTAGGAGCAGGAGTAGGCCATTCGGTCCCTCGAGCCTGCTCCACCATTCAATGAGATCATGGCTGATCAGCCAAATTATATACCCTGTCCCTGCTTTCTCCCCATATCGCTTCATCCCTTTAGCCTTAAGAAATATATCTCCCAAGACAGTGACAGGCAGTGAGAGAGAAAGACGGAGATTGGACATAGAGAGAAAGAGAGGCTAAGACAGAGAGATACAGAGACAGAGACTGGGACAGAGTGAGAGTGGCAGTGAGAGACACCGAGACAGAAAGAGAGAGAGAGTCAGAGGAAAAGTGAGAGCAAGGGACAGGGTAAGAAGGAAAGAGAGCGAGAGACAGGAGCCGAGGGAGATTGAGCAAGAGACAGGGTCAGAGGGAGATAGAGACAGAGAAACAGGAAGAGAGAGAGACATAGACAGAGGGGGAGAGAGAGACAGAGAAAGAGCAACAGAGACACAGAGAGTCGGAGGGAGAGAGAGCGAGAGACAGGGTCGGAGGGAGAGAGTGCGAAACACAGGGTCAGAGGAAGAGAGAGCGAGCGACAGGGTCAGAAGGAGAGAGAACGAGAGACAGTCAGAGGGAGAGAGTGCGAAAGACAGGATCAGAGGGAGTGCGAGATGCAGTGTCAGAGAGAGAGAGAGTGAAATACGGGATATATATAGGGAGGGCGATAGAGAGAGAGAGGGGGACAGAGGGTGCCGGAAAAAGAGACAGGGACAGAAAGCGTTAGAAAGAGAGAGAGACAGGAACAGAGGGAGATGGAGAGAGAGATGGGGCAGAGGGCGATAGAGAGAGAAACAGATGGAGAGAGGGACGTTTCGTGGAGTATAAATAGAAACTCTTTCTATGTCATGATGTATAAAAATTGCAGAAAGCTACTTTAGAAGAAGCCATTATTTGTTTATTGAAAAAGACAGAGAAAATACATTGAATGTGATAATGTCCATTTTATATTTGGTATAAATGTTTGAATTAGGAGATAAAAAATTGAGAGTACGAGGAAGTTTGATTCCCACTCTTTGATTGGTAAATACCAAAAATAGTTAAACACTTTTCAACACTAAGAGCAGGGAATAATTTTGTGGAGAATGTTTGAGAGAAAAAACATTCGAAGCGAAATTTGTAAATTAACATCTTTACATCAACAAAGTCAGTCTGATTGGTTCTCCTGTCCAGGAAGAAAGATGAATGTTTATTTCTTTTACATCATAGCTTTTCCTGCTATTTGAGTTTAATTATGTGACGCAAATTGTGTATGTGTTTGTCTGCACTTGTGAATAAGTGCTGCGTTTCTTACATGTTACATGGGGGGCGCTGATTCAAGAAGACCACGTTTATTAATGGAAGTGATTGATGTTGGAAATACGGACACCCGTTTTGTTCAATTCTTTTTAATACTGTGAACTAAAGAACTATAGCACTTTATATGCTTTGGTTGTCTGGTTGCATTGTGATTATCATTCTAATTTCATATCTGGATAGAGAGCACATCAGCAGCATAGGAATGCCATTGCTCCTGCTGCTTGTGCAGCCATTGCTATCGTGACATGCGGGATGGGCTATAACTTTAATTGATAACTTTAAAATTAATACAAATTGCATCAATAGATGCGCCTCTTGCAGCTCACATTGGGCTTTTGAATGGTGTGTCCATGAACAACCGTGTAATTGAGTGCTGTTTCTGAAGTGTTAATGCATTATTATGCAGTTCTTTTATATCCCAGTCATTTCTGACATATATATTTTTAATAGATAGTGTATATGACGAACTAATAGATTTTAATAAATTCTACCGTCAACCAACTTGCAGTATGGTCATATGAATGATAAATTAATTTTTATATATGTAAGTGTGAGGTGGTGCATTTTGGTAGGAGGAATAAGGACCCTACCTACTCCTTGCAGAATAAGTCTAAATGGGTTAGAGGCACAAAGGCATCTCATTAGAAGGAGCAACACAGTTCAGAAAGTCATACAAGAGCGAAAAGAGCTCTGGGGTTCATATCTGGAGGAATAGATTTCAAATGAAGAGCTATGTTATGTTAAAATTACAGAAAATTGTCTGATTGACCCATGATTTGAGACGGTGGGGGAAAATACCATTACTGTATAAATGTTGTTAAGTGGTTGTTGTAAAAGTCGTTGTTGAAAAAGATTTTGTAAGTTTTGCTCCCGTAAAATTTGCCTCTGGATGAAAAGGGCGCTCAAAGGGGTTTGTGGCCGTTCCTTAGATGGAACATTGGCAGAGAGGAGCTGAGGGTAGGGGATTGGGTGGGGAGGGGCTGAGTATATTAGGTGGGGTGGGGAGGAGCTGAGGATATTAGGTGGGGTGGGGAGGGGCTGAGGATATGAGGTGGGGTGGGGAGGAGCTGAGGATATTAGCTGGAGTGGGGAGGAGCTGAGGATATTAGGTGGGGTGGGCAGGAGCTGAGGATATTAGGTGGGGTGGGGAGGAGCTGAGGATTTTAGGTGGGGTGGGGAGGGGTTGAGGATATTAGGTGGGGTGGGGAGGAGCTGAGGATATTAGGTGGGGTGGGGAGGGGCTGAGGATATTATGTGGGGTGGGGAGAAGCTGAGGATATTAGGTGGGGTGGGGAGGAGCTGAGGATATTAGGTGGGGTGGGGAGGAGCTGAGGATATTAGGTGGGGTGGGGAGGAGCTGAGGATATTAGGTGGGGTGCAGAGGAGCTGAGGATATTAGGTGGGGTGGGGAGCAGCTGAGGATATTAGGTCGGTTGGGGAGGAGCTGAGGATTTTAGGTGGGGTGGGGAGGAGCTGAGGATATTAGGTCGGGTGGGAAGGAGATGAGGATATTAGGTGGGGTGGGGAGGGGCTGAGGATATTAGATGGCGTGGGGAGGAGCTGAGGATATTTGGTGGGGTGGGGAGGAGCTGAGGATATTAGGTTGGGTGGGGAGGGGCTGAGGATATGATATTTGGTGGGGAGGGGCTGAGGATATTATGTGGCTGGGGAGGAGCTGATGATATTAGGTGGGGTGGGGAGGAGCTGAGGATATTAGCTAGGGTGGGGAGGAGCTGAGGATATTAGGTGGGCTGGGGAGCAGCTGAGGATATTAGGTGGGGTGGGGAGGAGCTGAGGATATGAGATTGGGTGGGGAGGGGCTGAGGATATTAGGTGGGGTGGGGAGGGGCTGAGGATATTAGATTGGGTGGTGAGGAGCTGAGGATATTAGGTGGGGTGGGGAGGAGCTGAGGATATTAGGTGGGGTGGGGAGGAGCTGAGGATATTAGGTGGGATGGGGAGGACCTGAGGATATTAGGTGGGATTAGGTAGAGCTGAGGATATTAGGTGGGGTGGGGAGGAGCTGAGGATATTAGTTGGGGTGGGGAAGAGCTGAGGATATTAGATGGGATGGGGAGGAGCTGAGGATATCAGGTGGGGTGGGGGAGCTGAGGATATTAGGTGGGCTTGGGAGGAGCTGAGGATATGAGATTGGGTGGGGAGGGGCTGAGGATATTAGGTGGGGTGGGGCGGAGCTGAGGATATTAGGTGGGGTGTGGAGGATCTGAGGATATTAGTTGAAGTGGGGAGGAGCTGAGGATATTAGGTGGGGTGGGGAGGAGTTGAGGATATTAGGTGGGGTGAGGAGGAGCTGAGAATATTAGGTGGGGTGGGGAGGAGCTGAGGATATTAGGTGGGGTGGGGAGGAGCTGAGGATATTAGGTGGGGTGGGGAGGAGCTGAGGATATTAGGTGGGGTGGGGAGGAGCTGAGGATATTAGGTGGAGTGGGGAGGAGCTGAGAATATTAGGTTGGGTGGGGAGGGGCTGAGCATATGAGATTGGCTGGGGAGGAGCTGAGGATATTAGGTGGGGAGGAGCTGAGGATATTAGATGGGATGGGGGGAGCTGAGGATATTAGGTGGGGTTGGGAGGAGCTGAGGATATGAGATTGGGTGGGGAGGGGCTGAGGATATTGGGTGGGGTGGGGAGGAGCTGAGGATATTAGGTGGGGTGGGGAGGGGCTGAGGATATTAGGTGGGGTGGGGAGGAGCTGAGGATATTAGGAGGGGTGGGGAGGAGCTGAGGACATTAGGTGGGGTGGGGAGGAGCTGAGGATATTAGGTGGGGTGGGGAGGAGCTATGGATATTAGGTGGGGTGGGGAGGGGCTGAGGATATTAGGTGGGGTGGGGAGGAGCTGAGGATATTAGGTGGGGTGGGGAGGAGCTGAGGATATTAGGTGGGGTGGGGAGGAGCTGAGGATATTAGGTGGGGTGGGGAGGGGCTGAGGATATTAGGTGGGGTGGGGAGGAACTGAGGATATTAGGTGGGCTGGGGAGGAGCTGAGGATATTAGGTGGGGTGGGGAGGAGCTGAGGATATTAGGTGGGGTGGGGAGGAGCTGAGGATATTAGGTGGGGTGGGGAGGGGCTGAGGATATTAGGTGGGGTGGGGAGGAACTGAGGATATTAGGTGGGGTGGGGAGGAGCTATGGATATTAGGTGGGGTGGGGAGGGGCTGAGGATATTAGGTGGGGTGGGGAGGAGCTGAGGATATTAGGTGGGGTGGGGAGGAGCTGAGGATATTAGGTGGGGTGGGGAGGAGCTGAGGATATTAGGTGGGGTGGGGAGGGGCTGAGGATATTAGGTGGGGTGGGGAGGAACTGAGGATATTAGGTGGGCTGGGGAGGAGCTGAGGATATTAGGTGGGGTGGGGAGGAGCTGAGGATATTAGGAGGGGTGGGGAGGAGCTGAGGATATTAGGTGGGGTGGGAGGAGCTGAGGATATTAGGTGGGGTGGGGAGGAGCTGAGGATATTAGGTGGGGTGTGGAGGAGCTGAGGATATTAGGTGGGGTGTGGAGGAGCTGAGGATATTAGGTGGGGTGGGGAGGAGCTGAGGATATTAGGAGGGGTGGGGAGGAGCTGAGGACATTAGGTGGGGTGGGGAGGAGCCGAGGATATTAGGTGGGGTGTGGAGGAGCTGAGGATATTAGGTGGGGTGGGTAGGACCTGAGGATATTAGGTGGGGTGGGGCGGAGCTGAGGACATTAGATGGGGAGGGAAAGGGCTGAGAATATTAGGTGGGGTGGGGAGGAGCTGAGGCTGTTAGGTGGGCTGGGGGGCAGAGCTGTGAATATTAGGTGGGGTGGGGTGGAGCTGAGGCTATTAGGTGGGCTGGGGGGCGGAGCTGTGAATATTAGGTGGGGTGGGGTGGAGCTGAGGGTATTAGGTGGGGTGGGGAGGAGCTGAGGATATTAGGTGGGTTGGGGAGGAGCTGAGGATATTAGGTGGGGAGGGGAGGAGCTGAGGATATTAGGTGGGATGGGGAGGGGCTGAGGATATTAGGTCGGGTGGGGAGGAGCTAAGGACATTAGTTCGGGTGGGGCAGACCGGAGGATATTAGGTGTGGTGGGGAGGAGCTGAGGATATTAGGTGAGGTGGGGTGGGGAGGAGCTGAGGATATTAGGTGGGGTGGGGAGGAGCTGAGGATATTAGCTGGGGTGGGGAGGAGCTGAGGATATTAGGTGGGGTGGGGATGGGCTAAATGGCACCGAGTCTCGGAAATGTCATACATAATGAGGAGGATGGTAACAGATTTCAGCAAGTGATATACTGACTGGTCAAAGGGAGAGCTTAAGAAATAGGAGCAGCATTAGGCCATTCTGCCCTTCCATCCAACTCCATCATTCAATATCATCATGGCTGACCTTCGGTTAAAAGGACATTCATGTAACTCCTTCTGACTGAACCTCATTCCTGCATGTAATGTTATCTCCTTACTCAGTTCACTGCTATATTTTGCATTAACAGAATAAATTATCATTGGAGCCGAATGATGAGGAGAAATTTCTTCACTCGCTGGGTGGTGAATCTTTGGAATTCTCTTCCCCAGATGGCTGTGGAGGTTCAGTCGTTGATTTATTTAAAGAAAGATATCGATAGATTTTTGAATATTAAGGGAATCAACGGACCTTGGGATAGTTCAGGAAAGTGGCGATGAGGTACAAGATCAGCCATGACCTTATTGAATGGCGGAGCATGTTCGAAGGGACAAATGGCCTACTCCTGCTACTATACCTTATGTTCTTATGAAAGTAAGACCCTAAATGCCAATCACATTTGGCTGGGTCTTGTGCCATCAAACTGTTCCTCATGTTGGAGGGTCCGAGAGCTTAACAAAAGAACATAAGAAATAGGAGCAGGTTTAGGCCATTTGGCCCCTCCAGCCTGCTCCGCCATTCAATAAGATCATGGCTGTTGTGATCTTGGCCTCAACTCCACTTTCCCGCCCACTCCCGTTGACCCCGCTATAGCTCAAATATCTGTCTATTACAGCCATGAACACATTCAAGGACTCCGCCTCCACAGCTCTCTGGGGTAGAGAATTCCAAAGATTCATAACCTCTGAGAGATGAAATTCCTCCTCATCTCCGTTTTATATGGGCGACCCCTTATTCTAAAACTATGCCCCCAGTTCTAGATTCCCCCACGAGGGGAAACATGCTGCCTGCATCTACCCTGACAAGCCCTCTCAGAAACTTAGATGTTTCAATAAGATCACCTCTCATTCTTCTAAAGCACAATGAGTATAGACCAAACCTGCTCAAACTTTCTTCATAAGACAAAGCGTTCCTCTCAGGAATCAACCTAGTGAACCTTCTCTGAACTGACTCCGATGCAAGTATATCCTTCCTTAAATAAGAAGACCAAAACTGCACACAGTACTCCAGGTGTTGTCTCACCTGCGCCTTCCACATTTGTAGCAAGACTTTCCTACTTTTATACTACAACCCCATTTCAATAAGGGTAACATTCCGTTTGCCTTTCTAATTAATTGCTGTACCTGCATGCTAAATGTTTGTGTTTCATGTACGAGGAACATTAGATCCCTCTGTACCGCATCATTTTGCAGTCTATCTCGATTTAAAGAATATATTGTGTTTTTATTCTTCCACCCAAAGTGGATAACCTCACATTTTCCCAAATTATACTCCATCTGCCAATTGTTTGCCCGCTCACTCAACCTGAGTATATTGCTTTGCAGACACTTTTTGTCCTCCTCACAACATAGGGTCTGATGAAAGGGTGGAACTGAAAGAAATCAGTATTTGTAGGGAAATGGCGTTAGGAAAATTGATGGGACTGAAGGCCGATAAATCCCCAGGGCCTGATAATCTACATTGCAGGGTACTTAAGGAAGTGGCCCCAGAAATAGTAGATGCATTGCTGGTCATCTTCCAGAACTCGATAGACTCTGGAACAGTACCCATGGATTGGTGGGTAGCTAATGCTATCCCACTATTCAAAAAAGGTGGTAGAGAGAAAACGGGGAATTATAGATCGGTAAGCCTGACATCGGGAGTGGGGAAAATGCTCGAGTCTATTATAAAAGATGTAATAGCAGAGCACTTGGAAAGCAGTGACAGGATCGGACAAAGTCAACATGGATTTACAAAAGGTAAATCCTGCTTGACTAATCTACTGGAATTTTTTGAGGATGTAACTGGTAAAATATATAAGGGAGAACCAGTGGATGTGGTGTATTTGGACTTTCAGAAGGCGTTCGATAAGGTCCCACATAAGAGATTAGCGTGTAAAATTAAGGCACATGGGATTGGGGGCAAGGTATTGACTTTGATAGAGAACTGGTTGGCTGACAGAAAGCAAAGAGTTGGAATAAATGGGTCATTTTCCGAATGGCAGGCAATGACTAGTGGGGTACCGCAAGGATCGGTCCTAGGACCCCAGCTGCTCACAATATATATTAATGATCTGGATGAGGGAAATGGATGTAATATCTCCAAATTTGCAGATGAAACAAAGCTGGGTGGGAGGGTAAGCTGTGAGGAGGATGTCGTGAAACTCCAGTACGATTTGGACAGGTTGGGTGATTGGGCAGAAATGGCAATTGCACTATAATGTGGATAAATGCGAGGTTATCCACTTTGGTGGCAAAAACAGGAAGGCAGATAATTATTTGAATGGCAATAGATTGGGAGAAGGGGAAGTGCAAAGAGACCTGGGTGTTCTTGTGCACCAGTCGCTGAAGGTAAGCATGCAGGTGCAGCAGGTGGTTAAGAAGGCAAATGGTATGTTGGCCTTCGTAGCAAGAGGGTTCGAGTACAGGAACAAGGATGTCTTGCTACAGTTGTCCAGGGCCTTGGTGAGACCGCACCTTGAGTACTGTGTGCAGTTCTGGTCGCCTTACCTGAGGAAGGACGTTCTTGCCATGGAAGGAGTGCAGCGAAGATTCACCAGGCTGATACCTGGGATGGCAGGAATGACGTATGAGGAGAGATTGTGTCGACTGGGGTTATACTCAGTGGAGTTTAGAAGATTGAGAGGGGATCTCATCGAAACCTATAAAATTCTGTCAGGCCTGGACAGACTAGATGCAGTTTCCAGTTTCCTGGCCCCAACCATCTCCTTTTCACTATGGACATCCAATCCCTCTACACCTCCATCCCCCACCAGGACGGCCTTCAGGTGCTCGGATTCTTCCTTGAACAGAAGCCCAACCAGTCCCCATCCATCACCACCCTCCTCCGCCTGGCTGAACATATTCTCACATTGAACAACTTCTCCTTTGACTCCACTCACTTCCTCCAAATTAATGGTGTTGCTATGGGAACCCACATGGGCCCTAGCTATGCCTGCCTGTTCATGGGATATGTGGAACATTCTTTGTTCCAGTCCTACTCAGGTCCCCTCCCTCACCTCTTTTTCCGGTACATCGATGACTGTATTGGTGCCGTTTCCTGCTCTCGCCCTGAACTGGATAAGTTCATTCACTTTACTTCCAATTTCCACTCTGCCCTCACCTTCACATGGTCCATCTCCGACTCTTCCCTTCCCTTCCTTGACTTCTCCATCTCCATTTCTGGCAATCGGCTTTCAACAAACATCCACTACAAGCCCACCGACTCCCACAGCTACCTGGACTACACTTCCTCCCACCCCGCTTCCTGTAAGGACTCTATTCCATTCTCCCAGTTTCTCCGTCTCCGCCACATCTGTTCTGACGATGCCACCTTCCATACTAGTGCTTCTGACATGTCTTCCTTTTTCCTCAACCAAGGATTCCCCTCTACTTTGGTTGACACGGCCCTTGACCGTGTCCGTTCTATTTCCCGCACTTCTGCCCTCACCCCTGCCCCTCCCTCCCAGAACCACGATAGGGTTCCCCTTGTCCTCACCTTTCACCCCACCTGCCTCCACATTCAACGGATCATCCTCCGCCATTTCCGCCACCTCCAACGGGATCCCACCACCAAACACATCTTCCCCTCACCTCCCCTTTCAGCATTCCGATGGGACTGCTCCCTCCGCAACACCATGGTCCACTCCTCAATCACCCCCAACAGCCCTGCTCCTTCACCTGGCACCTTCCCGTGCAAGCGCAGGAGTTGCAACACATGCCCTTTTACCTCCTCCCTTCCCACTGTCCAGGGCCCCAAACACCCCTTCCAGGTGAAACAGCGATTTACTTGTACTTCTTGCAATTTAATATACTGTATTCGCTGCTCCCGATGCGGTCTCCTCTACATTGGGGAGAGCAAACGCCGATTGGGCGACCGCTTTGCAGAACACCTCCGTTCTGTCCGTACGGGGGACCCTGAGCTTCCGGTCGCCTGTCACTTTAATTCATCGCTTCACTCCCACTCTGATCTCTCTGTCCTCAGGCTATTGCATTGTTCCAATGAAGCTCAACGTAAGCTCGAGGAACAGCACCTCATCTTTCGAGTGGGCACTTTGCAGCCTGCCGGACTCAACATTGAGTTCAACAATTTCAGATAATTATCCCTGCCCCCATTTATCATGCAGTATGATTTTTGCCATTCCCATTTGCAACATTTTATCTTTCCTGCCTCTTACAAAAGTATAGGATGTTCTTTCTACTCCTTCCTCCCCTCCTAACCGCCCCCGCCCCCCGCCTCTGCACCTGCTTAATATCTGTTACATCTCCAGCTTCTTCCAATTCAGATGAAGGGTGCCAGACCTGAAACGTTAACTCTGTTTCTCTCTCCACAGATGCTGCCTGGCCTGCTGAGTATTTCCAGCATTTTCTATTGTTATTCCTAGATGCAGCAAGGAGTTTTTGATGGCCGGGGTGTCCAGAACCAGGGGTCATAGTCAAGGATAAGGGGTAAGACATTTAGGATTGAAATGAGGAGGAATTTCATCAGGGGATGAAATTCCTGCATTGAGGTGGGAGCAGTGTAATCTACGCTGTCCAGGGGATGTAATGCCTGTGTTGAGGCGGGAGTGGTGTAATCTACACTGTCCAGGGGATGAAATTCCTGCATTGAGGTGGGAGCGGTTTAATCGACGTTGTCCAGGGGATGAAATTCCTACATTGATGTGGGAGCGGTGTAATCTACGCTGTCCAGGGGATGACATTCCTGCATTGAGGTGGGAGCAGTGTAATCTACGCTGTCCAGGGGATGAAATTCCTGCATTGAGGTGGGAGCGGTGTAATCTACGCTGTCCATGGGATGAAATTCCTGCATTGAGGTGGAAGCGGTGTAATCTACACTGTCCAGGGGATGAAATACCTGCATTGAGGTGGGAGCGGTGTAATCTATGCTGTCCAGGGGATGAAATGCCTGCATTGAGGTGGGAGCGGCGTAATCTACGCTGTCCAGGGAATGAAATTCCTGCATTGTGGTGGGAGCGGTGTAATCTACACTGTCCAGGGGATGAAATTACTATATTGAGGTGGGAGCGGTGTAATCTACGCTGTCCAGGGGAAGAAATTCCTGCATTGAGGTGGGAGCGGTGTAATCTACACTGTCCAGGGGATCAAATTCCTGCATTGAGGTGGGAGCGTTGTAACCTACGCTGTCCAGTGGATGAAATTACTATATTGAGGTGGGAGCGGTGTAATCTACGCTGTCCAGGGGAAGAAATTCCTGCATTGAGGTGGGAGCGGTTTAATCTACACTGTCCAGGGGATGAAATTCCTGCATTGAAGCGGGAGCGGTGTAATCTACACTGTCCAGGGGATGAAATTCCTGCATTGAGGTGGGAGCGGTGTAATCTACGCTGTCCAGGGGATTAAATTCCTGTATTGAGGTGGGAGCGGTGTAATCTACACTGTCCAGGGGATGAAATTCCTGCATTGAGGTGGGAGCGGTGTAATCTACGCTGTCCAGGGGATGAAATTCCTTCATTGAGGTGGGAACGGTGTAATCTATGCTGTCCAGGGGATGAAATTCCTGTATTGAGGTGGGAGCGGTGTAATCTACACTGTCCAGGGTATGAAATTCCTGTATTGAGGTGGGAGCCGTGTAATCTATGCTGTCCAGTGGATGAAAATCCTGCATTGAGGTGGGAGCGGTGTAATCTACACTGTCCAGGGGATGAAATTCTTGCATTGAGGTGGGAGCGGTGTAATCTACGCTGTCCAGGGGATGAAATTCCTGTACTGAGGTGGGAGCGGTGTAATCTACGCTGTCCAGGGGATGAAATTCCTGCATTGAGGTGGGAGCGGTGTAATCTACGCTGTCCAGGGGATGAAATTCCTGCATTGAGGTGGGAGCGGTGTAATCTACACTGTCCAGGGGATTAAATTCCTGCATTGAGGTTGGAGCGGTGTAATCTACGCTGTCCAGGGGATGAAATTCCTGTATTGAGGTGGGAGCGGTGTAATCTATGCTGTCCAGGGGATGAAATTCCTGCATTGAGGTGGGAGCGGTGTAATCTACACTGTCCAGGGGATTAAATTCCTGCATTGAGGTTGGAGCGGTGTAATCTACGCTGTCCAGGGGATGAAATTCCTGCATTGAGACGGGAGCATTGTAATCTACGCTGTCCAGGGGATGAAATTCCTGTATTGAGTTGGGAGCAGTGTAATCTATGCTGTCCAGGGGATGAAATTCCTGCATTGAGGCGGGAGCAGTGTAATCTACGCTCTCCAGCTGATGAAATTCCTGCATTGAGGTGGGAGCGGTGTAATCTACACTGTCCAGGGGATTAAATTCCTGCATTGAGGTTGGAGCGGTGTAATCTACGCTGTCCAGGGGATGAAATTCCTGTATTGAGGTGGGAGCGGTGTAATCTATGCTGTCCAGGGGATGAAATTCCTGCATTGAGGTGGGAGCGGTGTAATCTACACTGTCCAGGGGATTAAATTCCTGCATTGAGGTTGGAGCGGTGTAATCTACGCTGTCCAGGGGATGAAATTCCTGCATTGAGACGGGAGCATTGTAATCTACGCTGTCCAGGGGATGAAATTCCTGTATTGAGTTGGGAGCAGTGTAATCTATGCTGTCCAGGGGATGAAATTCCTGCATTGAGGCGGGAGCAGTGTAATCTACGCTCTCCAGCTGATGAAATTCCTGCATTGAGGCGGGAGCAGTGTAATCTACACTCTCCTGGGGATGAAATTCCTGTATTGATGTTGGAGCGGTGTAATCTACGCTCTCCAGCTGATGAAATTCCTGCATTGAGGCGGGAGCATTGTAATCTACACTGTCCAGGGGAAGAAATTCCTGCATTGAGGTGGGAGCGGTGTAATCTACGCTGTCCAGGTGATGAAATTCCTGCTTTGAGGTGGGAGCGGTGTAATCTACACTGTCCAGGGGATGAAATTCCTGCATTGAGGTGGGAGCGGTGTAATCTACGCTGTCCAGGGGATGAAATTCCTGCATTGAGGAGGGAGCAGTGTAATCTACACTGTCCAGGGGATGAAATTCCTGCATTGAGGCGGGAGCGGTGTAATCTACACTGTCCAAGGGATGAAATTCCTGCATTGTGGTGGGAACGGTGTAACCTACGTTGTCCAGGGGATGAAATTCCTGCACTGAGGCGGGAGCGGTGTAATCTATGTTGTCCAGGGGATGAAATTCCTGGATTGAGTTGGGAGCATTGTAATCTACGCAATACAGTGGATGATATTCCTAGTTGAGGCGGGAGCAGTGTAATCTATGCCGTTCAGGGAATTAATTATTTGGATGCAGAATGGAGTAATTTAATCCGGACTGCGGTGGGAGATTTGTAATATAGGCGGACGTGGGAATGTAAACCCTTGATTGATGCGGCAGCAGTATGATCTAGGCTGCCATTGGAATGAAATTCCGGGACTGTGGCATCGGCCGTGTAATCTTTGAAGCCCTGGGAATGCAATTCCTGGATTGTGGTGGGAGCAGTGTAATCGAATTGGCCGTGAAAATGATAATCCTCGACTGAATAGGAGCAATGGAATCTAGGCATCCCTGGAAAAGAAGTTCTCAGATGGAGGCACGTGCAGTACAACCTCGGCATCACGGGAAGGAAATACCTGGACTGAGGGAGTAGCTGTGTAATCTCCGTGACTCTGGGAGTGGAATTCCTCAATTGAGCCGAGAGCAATGTAAACTATGTGGCCATAGGGATCAATTTCATGAAATGAGATGGGAGCAGTGAAATCTACTATGCACTGGAAATTAAATTGCTGGAGTGAGTGGAAGCAATGTAATCTAGGTGGCCCTGGGCATGGTATTCGTGGACTGAGGCGTGAGCAGTGAAAAATAGGTCGTCCATGGAATTACATTCCAGGAATGAGTCGGTAGCAGTGTAATCTATGTGAGACTCGGGATTAAATTCCTGACTGAGGCGGGAGCAGTGTAATACACACGGTCCTCAGACTGCAATTCCTGGACTGAGGTGGGAGCAGTGTAATACACGGGGTCCTCAGACTGCAATTCCTGGACTGAGGCGGGAGCAGTGTAATACACACGGTCCTCAGACTGCAATTCCTGGACTGAGGTGGGAGCAGTGTAATACACGGGGCCCTCAGACTGCAATTCCTGGACTGAGGCCGGAGCAGTGTAATACACGGGGTCCTCAGACTACAATTCCTGGACTGAGGCGGGAGCAGTGTAATACACGGGGTCCTCAGACTGCAATTCCTGGACTGAGGCGGGAGCAGTGTAATACACGGGGTCCTCAGACTGCAATTCCTGGACTGAGGCGGGAGCAGTGTAATACACGGGGACCTCAGACTGCAATTGCTGGACTGAGGCGGGAGCAGTGTAATACACGCGGTCCTCAGACTGCAATTCCTGGACTGTGGCGGGAGCAGTGTAATACACGGGGTCCTCAGACTGCAATTCCTGGCTGAGGCAGGAGCAGTGTAATTCCCACGGTCCTCAGACTGCAATTCCTGGACTGAGGCGGGAGCAGTGTAATACACGGGGTCCTCAGACTGCAATTCCTGGACTGAGGCGGGAGCAGTGTAATACACGGGGTCCTCAGACTGCAATTCCTGGACTGAGGCGGGAGCAGTGTAATACACGGGGTCCTCATACTGCAATTCCTGGACTGAGGCGGGAGCAGTGTAATACACGCGGTCCTCAGACTGCAATTCCTGGCTGAGGCGGGAGCAGTGTAATTCGCACGGTCCTCAGACTGCAATTCCTGGACTGAGGCGGGAGCAGTGTAATACACGGGGTCCTCAGACTGCAATTCCTGGACTGAGGCGGGAGCAGTGTAATACACGGGGTCCTCAGACCGCAACTCCTAGACTGAGGCGGGAGCAGTGTAACATTGGCAGCCCTGGGCATTACATTGCTTGACTGAAGCAATGACAGTGTAATATGGTCGACCCTAGAATTGCATTTCCTGGACTGAGGCATGAGCAGTGTAATCTAGCCTGCCATGGGAATGATATTCCCGTTTTCAGACAGGAGCAAGGTAATCTGGTCGGCCCTGGGGATGCAATTCCTGAACTGAGGTGGGAGCAGTGTAATCTTGGTGGCCCTGCAATTAAATTCCTGGATTGTGGCGGGGGAAGTGAAATTCAGGCGGTCGTGGACTGAGAATCCTGGTCAGAATCGGGAGCAGACTAATCTAGGCCTCCCTGGAAGTAAATACTTGGAATGAAGCAGGAGCAAGCTAATCTAGGCGGTCCAGGGAATGAAATTCCTGGACTGAGGCGGGAGCAGTGTAATACACGCGGTCCTCAGACTGCAATTCCTGGACTGAGGCGGGAGCAGTGTAATACACGGGGTCCTCAGACTGCAATTCCTGGCTGAGGCAGGAGCAGTGTAATTCCCACGGTCCTCAGACTGCAATTCCTGGACTGAGGCGGGAGCAGTGTAATACACGGGGTCCTCAGACTGCAATTCCTGGACTGAGGCGGGAGCAGTGTAATACACGGGGTCCTCATACTGCAATTCCTGGACTGAGGCGGGAGCAGTGTAATACACGCGGTCCTCAGACTGCAATTCCTGGCTGAGGCGGGAGCAGTGTAATTCGCACGGTCCTCAGACTGCAATTCCTGGACTGAGGCGGGAGCAGTGTAATACACGGGGTCCTCAGACTGCAATTCCTGGACTGAGGCGGGAGCAGTGTAATACACGGGGTCCTCAGACCGCAACTCCTAGACTGAGGCGGGAGCAGTGTAACATTGGCAGCCCTGGGCATTACATTGCTTGACTGAAGCAATGACAGTGTAATATGGTCGACCCTAGAATTGCATTTCCTGGACTGAGGCATGAGCAGTGTAATCTAGCCTGCCATGGGAATGATATTCCCGTTTTCAGACAGGAGCAAGGTAATCTGGTCGGCCCTGGGGATGCAATTCCTGAACTGAGGTGGGAGCAGTGTAATCTTGGTGGCCCTGCAATTAAATTCCTGGATTGTGGCGGGGGAAGTGAAATTCAGGCGGTCGTGGACTGAGAATCCTGGTCAGAATCGGGAGCAGACTAATCTAGGCCTCCCTGGAAGTAAATACTTGGAATGAAGCAGGAGCAAGCTAATCTAGGCGGTCCAGGGAATGAAATTCCTGGACTGAGGCGGGAGCAGTGTAATACACGCGGTCCTCAGACTGCAATTCCTGGACTGAGGCGGGAGCAGTGTAATACACGGGGTCCTCAGACTGCAATTCCTGGCTGAGGCAGGAGCAGTGTAATTCCCACGGTCCTCAGACTGCAATTCCTGGCTGAGGCGGGAGCAGTGTAATTCGCACGGTCCTCAGACTGCAATTCCTGGACTGAGGCGGGAGCAGTGTAATACACGGGGTCCTCAGACTGCAATTCCTGGACTGAGGCGGGAGCAGTGTAATACACGGGGTCCTCATACTGCAATTCCTGGACTGAGGCGGGAGCAGTGTAATACACGCGGTCCTCAGACTGCAATTCCTGGCTGAGGCGGGAGCAGTGTAATTCGCACGGTCCTCAGACTGCAATTCCTGGACTGAGGCGGGAGCAGTGTAATACACGGGGTCCTCAGACTGCAATTCCTGGACTGAGGCGGGAGCAGTGTAATACACGGGGTCCTCAGACCGCAACTCCTAGACTGAGGCGGGAGCAGTGTAACATTGGCAGCCCTGGGCATTACATTGCTTGACTGAAGCAATGACAGTGTAATATGGTCGACCCTAGAATTGCATTTCCTGGACTGAGGCATGAGCAGTGTAATCTAGCCTGCCATGGGAATGATATTCCCGTTTTCAGACAGGAGCAAGGTAATCTGGTCGGCCCTGGGGATGCAATTCCTGAACTGAGGTGGGAGCAGTGTAATCTTGGTGGCCCTGCAATTAAATTCCTGGATTGTGGCGGGGGAAGTGAAATTCAGGCGGTCGTGGACTGAGAATCCTGGTCAGAATCGGGAGCAGACTAATCTAGGCCTCCCTGGAAGTAAATACTTGGAATGAAGCAGGAGCAAGCTAATCTAGGCGGTCCAGGGAATGAAATTCCTGGACGGGGTCCGGGCCATTCTAATCTAGCGTTCTCTGGGAATTAAATTGCTGCACTGAGGGAGGGGCAGTGTAATCACGGTGGCCCTGGGAATAGAATTCTTGGATTTAGGTTGGCGCAGTGTAATTTAGGGGTCCCTGGATATGAAGTTCCTGAGCTGAGGCGGGAGCCATGCAATCAATAAGGCCCAGCGATTGAATTTTCAGGATTGAGATGGGAGAAGTGTAATCTAGGTGTCGCTGGTTGTGAAATTCCTGCGCTGAGGCGGGAGCAATGTAATCTAGGTGTCCATTGTTG
This sequence comes from Somniosus microcephalus, assembly GCF_052327205.1. NCBI lineage: Eukaryota > Metazoa > Chordata > Chondrichthyes > Squaliformes > Somniosidae > Somniosus > Somniosus microcephalus. Next base: position 7,857,525 of record NW_028225181.1, on the reverse strand, counting down.
TGAAATTACTGAGCTGAGGCGGGAGCAGTGTAATCTAGGTGTCGCTGGTTGTGAAATTCCTGAGCTGAGGCGGGAGCAGTGTAATCTAGGTGTCCCTGGTTGTGAAATTCCTTAGCTGAGGCGGGAGCAGTGTAATCTAGGTGTCACTGGTTGTGAAATTCCTGAGCTGAGGCGGGAGCAGTGTAATCTTGGTGTCGCAGGTTGTGAAATTGCTGTGCTGAGGTGGGAGCAGTGTAATCTAGGTGTCGCTGGTTGTGAAGTTCCTGAGCTGAGGCGGGGGCAGTGTAATCTTAGTGTTGCTGGTTGTGAAATTCCTGAGCTGAGGCGGGTGCAGTGTAATCTAGGTGTCCCTGGTTGTGAAATTCCTGAGCTGAGGTGGGAGCAGTGTAATCTAGGTGTCACTGGTTGTGAAATTCCTGAGCTGAGGCGGGAGCAGTGTAATCTTGGTGTCGCAGGTTGTGAAATTGCTGTGCTGAGGTGGGAGCAGTGTAATCTAGGTGTCGCTGGTTGTGAAGTTCCTGAGCTGAGGCGGGGGCAGTGTAATCTTAGTGTTGCTGGTTGTGAAATTCCTGAGCTGAGGCGGGTGCAGTGTAATCTAGGTGTCGCTGGTTGTGAAAGTTCTGAGCTGAGGTGGGTGCAGTGTAATCTAGGTGTCGCTGGTTGTGAAATTCCTGAGCTGAGGTGGGAGCAGTGTAATCTAGGTGTCCCTGGTTGTGAAATTCCTGAGCTGAGGCGGGAGCAGTGTAACTAGGTGTCACTGGTTGTGAAATTCCTGAGCTGAGGCGGGAGCAGTGTAATCTAGGTGTCGCTGGTTGTGAAATTCCTGAGCTGAGGCGGGAGCAGTGTAATCTAGGTGTCCCTGGTTGTGAAATTCCTGAGCTGAGGCGGGAGCAGTGTAATCTAGGTGTCACTGGTTGTGAAAGTCCTGAGCTGAGGCGGGAGCAGTGTAATCTAGGTGTCCCTGGTTGTGAAATTCCTGAGCTGAGGCGGGAGCAGTGTAATCTAGGTGTCGCTGGTTGTGAAATTCCTGAGCTGAGGCGGGAGCAGTGTAATCTAGGTGTCCCTGGTTGTGAAATTCCTGAGCTGAGGCGGGAGCAGTGTAACTAGGTGTCACTGGTTGTGAAATTCCTGAGCTGAGGCGGGAGCAGTGTAATCTAGCTGTCGCTGGTTGTGAAATTCCTGAGCTGAGGCGGGAGCAGTGTAATCGAGGTGTCCCTGGTGGTGAAATTCCTGAGCTGAGGCGGGAGCAGTGTAATCTAGGTGTCACTGGTTGTGAAATTCCTGAGCTGAGGCGGGAGCAGTGTAATCTTGGTGTCGCAGGTTGTGAAATTCCTGTGCTGAGGTGGGAGCAGTGTAATCTAGGTGTCGCTGGTTGTGAAGTTCCTGAGCTGAGGCGGGGGCAGTGTAATCTTAGTGTTGCTGGTTGTGAAATTCCTGAGCTGAGGCGGGTGCAGTGTAATCTAGGTGTCCCTGGTTGTGAAATTCCTGAGCTGAGGCGGGAGCAGTGTAACTAGGTGTCACTGGTTGCGAAATTCCTGAGCTGAGGCGGGAGCAGTGTAATCTAGGTGTCGCTGGTTGTGAAATTCCTGAGCTGCGGCGGGAGCAGTGTAATCTAGGTGTCACTGGTTGTGAAAGTCCTGAGCTGAGGCGGGAGCAGTGTAATCTAGGTGTCCCTGGTTGTGAAATTCCTGAGCTGAGGCGGGAGCAGTGTAATCTAGGTGTCGCTGGTTGTGAAATTCCTGAGCTGAGGCGGGAGCAGTGTAATCTAGGTGTCCCTGGTTGTGAAATTCCTGAGCTGAGGCGGGAGCAGTGTAACTAGGTGTCACTGGTTGTGAAATTCCTGAGCTGAGGCGGGAGCAGCGTATTCTAGGTGTCGCTGGTTGTGAAAGTCCTGAGCTGAGGCGGGAGCAGTGTAATCTAGGTGTTGCTGTTTGTGAAATTCCTGAGCTGAGGCGGGAGCAGTGTAATCTAGGTGTTGCTGTTTGTGAAATTCCTGAGCTGAGGCGGGAGCAGTGTAATCTAGGTGTTGCTGTTTGTGAAATTCCTGAGCTGAGGCGCGAGCAGTGTAATCTAGGTGTCGCTGGTTGTGAAATTCCTGAGCTGAGGCGGGAGCAGTGTAATCTATGTGTCGCTGGTTGTGAAATTCCTGAGCTGAGGCGGGAGCTGTGTAATCTAGGCGTCCCTGTTTGTGAAATTCCTGTGCTGAGGCGGGAGCAGTGTAATCTAGGTGTCGCTGGTTGTGAAAGTCCTGAGCTGAGGCGGGAGAAGTGTAATCTAGGTGTCGCTGGTTGTGAAATTCCTGAAGTGAGGCGGGAGCAGTGTAATCTATGTGTCACTGGGTATGAGATTTCTGGAATGAGGAAGAAGCATTTTATGCATGCGGCATTGGGAATGGATTTCTTGGACTGAGGTGGGAGCAGCCTAATCTAGACCTCCCTGGAAGGAAACACTTGTATGGAGGCAGCAGCAGTGCAATGTAGGCATCGCTGGGAATAGAATTCTTGGACTGAGGTGGGAGCACTGCAAAGTTTGTGACCTTGGCAATGAATGTCGAGGAATACGGCGTGAGGGATGTAATCTAGGCAGCCCAAGGAATGGTATTACTGAACTGAGGCGGGAGCAGTGTAATCTAGTTGGCCTGGGAATGCCTTTCCCGGACTGAGGCCTCAACAGTGCAATCTAGGCTTAGCTGGGAATGACATTCCTCAACTGAGGGAGGAGCAGTTAAATGTAGGTGGCCATGGTGATGACATTCCTGAAATGAGGCGCGGGCATTGCAATCTTGCTGAACCTGGGAATTACATTATTTTTCTAAAGTGGGAACAGCGTAATGTAGGCAGCCCTGGGAATAAAATGTCTGAAATAAGAAGGGAGCTGTTTAAGGTGGGCGACCGTGGGAATGAAATTACTGGATTGGAGCGGGAACAACGCAATTTAGACTGCCCTGGGAATGAAATTCCTGGACTGAGGTTGGAACAGTGCAATTTAGGGTGCACTAGGGATGAAATCCCTGGACTGAGATGGAACAGTGCAATTTAGGCTGCTCTAGAGATGAAATTCCTGGACTGAGGTTGGAACCTTGCAATTTAGGCTGCACTAGGGATGAAATTCCTGGACTGAGATGGAACAGTGCAATGTAGGCTGCCCTACGGATGAAATTCCTGGACTGAGTTGGAACAGTGCAATGTAGGTTGCCCTGGGGATGAAATTCCTGGACTGAAGCAGTAGCGGTGTATTCGAGGCAGCCCTGGGAATGAAATTCCTGGACTGGGGTGGGAGAGTGAATTCAAGGCTGCCTGGGAATGAAATTTCTGAAGTCAGGGAGGAGCATTATAATATAGGCAGCTCTCGGAATTAAATTCTTGGATTGACACGGGAGCAGTCTTATCCGGGCGGCTGAGGGAATTATGTGCACGGACAGAGGTGGGAGCAGTGTAATTAAGGCAGACCAGGAAATGGAATTCCTGGACTAAGGCAGGAGTGGTGTAATCTGCATGACATTCAGACCTGGCCTGATAAGTAGCAAGTTACATTTGCGCCACACAAGGGTGAGGCAATAGCTATCACCAACAAGAAAGAGTTTAACCACAGCAACTTGACATTCAACGGAATTACCATCGCCAAATCCCCCACCATCAATACCCTGGGGTTTCATCATTTACCAGAAACTTTACTGGACCAGCTGCATAAATACTGTGGCTACAACAGCGGTCATCGGCTGGGTATTCTGCAAGAACTGTCTCATCCCTTGACTCTCCAAAGACTTTCCACCATCTGCAAGGCACAAGACCTGTGTATGAGGAAAAATTCCCCATTTAGCTGGGTGAGGGCAGCTCCATCAACACTCAAGAAGCTCGACACCACCCAGAACAAAGCAGCCCATATGACTGCCACCCCATCCAAGATCTTAAGCATTCCTTCCCTCCACCGCCGGCGCACCGTGGCTGCAGTGTCTATCATGTACAAGATGCCCTTCAGCAACTTGCCAAGGCTACTTCGACAGCACCTCCCAAACCTGCGACCTCTTCCCCCGAGAAGGACAAGAGCAGTAGGCTCATGGGAGCACCATCACCTCCAAGCACCCCTCCAAGGCACACACCATTCTTACTTGGAAATATATCGCCGTTCATTCATCGCCGCAGGGTAAAATTCCTGGAACTCACTCTCTAAAAGCATTGTGGGAGGCCATTCATCACATGGACTGCAGTAGTTCAAGAAGGTGGCTCACCACCACCTTCTCCAGGGAAATTATGAATGGGCAATAAATGCAGGCGTTGTCAGCGAAGACCATATCCCATGAACAAATAAAACAAAATCATAGTGAGCCTGGGATGAAATTCTTGGATAGACGTGGCAGCAGTATGACCCACTCCACCTATGGATTGAAGTTCATGGACAGAGACGGGAACAATGTAAACTAGATGGCCCAGAGAATACAATTCCTGGACTCAGATAGGAACAGTGTAATATGGCATCCCTGTCAATGAAAATTCCGGATTGAGGTGGGGAGTGGAAATCTAGGCGGTCCAGGGAACCTAATTCCTGGACTAATGGACGATGAATGTAATCAATCCGGCCCTATGATTCGAATGAGGTGTGAGTAGAGCAATCTGCGTGGACATGTGAATTAAATGCCTGGACTGAGGGAGGAACAGTGCAATCCAGGCGGACCTGCGAATGAAACTCCTGGAGAGTGCCATCAGCAGTTTAATCTTGGTGGCCCTGGGAATTAAATTCATTGACTGAGATGGGAACAGTGTAATCTAGTCTGCTCTGGGAACGAAATTGCTGGACTGAGGGAGGAGCAGCAAATCTTGGTAATCTGGGAATAAGATTCCTGGACTGAGGCGAGAGCAGTGTTCTCTAGACAGCCCTACGATTGATTTTCCTGAACTGAGGCGGGAGCTGTGAAATCAGTACGTCTCTGGGAATATAATCCATGGACTGAGGGAGGAGCAGTGTAATGCAGGTGGCTCTGGGAATGTCATTACTGGACTGAGGCTGGAGCAGTGTAATCTAAGCGGCACTGGGAATGAGAATTCCTGGGCTGAGATGGCAGCAGATTACTGTAGGTTGCCCTTGCCATGGAATTAATGGATTGGGGCGGGATCAGTGTAATCTAGGCTGCCTGGGAAATAAATTCATCGTCTGTGGCGGGAGCAAAGCAATATAGGATGCAACTAGAATGACATAACTGGATTGAGGCCGGATCAGTGTAATCTAGACAGACCTGGGAATGGAATTCCTGGGCTGAGGCGGGAACAGTGCAATCTGGACGAGATTCAGGCTTGGGCTGATAAGGGACAAGTAAAATTTGCAACACACAAGTGCCAGGCAATGATTTTCACACAAAAGAGAGAGCCTAACAACCGCCCCTAGATAGTCAACAGCATTACCATCGCCGATTCCCCCACCATCAAAATCCTGGATATCACCATTGACCAGAAACACAACTGGACCAGCTTCATAAATACTATGGGCTAGAAATTCAGTAGGCTTTGCGCCCACTTTTCACCAAAAGAGGGCTTTTGCGCCAGTTGCTGAGATTGCGCCGATATTCAGCGCAGTGGTAATGGCGGCATTAGCCAGTAGCGCTGCGCCGCCACCGATGACGTCATCGATGTGCGCAGTGCCCCGCTACCGCCCCGATACCAGCCCGACCGCCATATTGAGTAGCGGCCGCCTCTTCCGTAGCGGCCGCAAACAACGTTCAGAGAACGGGGCCGTACTGTAGCGTTAGTGGGGCGAGTTAAGGTGGAGGTGCGGCCGGCCGCTTTTTCGGCGGCCGCCTGCCCGCACCTCCTTCCCCGGCCTCCTCCACCCCCCCGCCCCCGCGGCATTGCTGGCTGTTTTCCGGGAGCCCGGCACTTCTCCGTGGCGCCGGGCTCTTTTGCCGGCACTAGCGAGCGGCGATCTCGCTGTTGCAGGCACCTCCCCCTTAAGAGAGGGAGGAAGGCCTGCAGTACCGCAGCCTACCGCTCCGCAGTGGGTGGCGCTGCGGCAACTAGCGCGCCGAAATTCAGTTTCAGCACCCCAAGCGGGGACGGCCACACCCTTGAACAGCGGCCGTCTTCGACTTGGGGCGCTGAAACTGAATGTCCGGCGAGCGCAAGTGGCTCCGCGCGCAGCGGTAACTTCTGGGCACAAGTGAGCTGGCGGGCCCAAACTGAATTTCTAGACCTATGGCTGCAAGAACAGCTCAGAGGCTGGGTATTCTGCGTCGAGTGACTCATCTTTTGAATCCCCAGAGCCTTCCGCCATCGACAAGGCACAAGTAAGAAGTGTGATGGAATACTCTGCAGTTGCCTGGATGAGTGCAGCATCAACAACACTCAATAAGCTCGACACCATCCAGGACAAAGTAGACCGCTTGATTGGCACCCCACCATAAACATTCACTCCCTCCACCTTCGGCGTACCGTGGCTGCAGTGTGTACCATGTACAAGATGTACTGCAGCAGCTTGCCAAGGCTTCTTCAACAGCACCTCCGGAACACACGACCTCTACCACCTAGAAGGACTAGGGCAGCAGGCTCATGGTAACACCATGACCTCCAAATTCCCCTCAACACCATCCTGAATTGGAAATATATCGCCGTTCCTTCATTGTCGATAGGTCAAAATCCTGGAACTCCCTTTCTAACAGCACTGTGGGAGTACTTTCACCACACTGACTGCAGCGGTTCAATAAGGCGGCTCACCACCACGGTCTCATGGACAATTTGGTACAGGCAATATATGCTGGCCTTGCCAGCGATACCCAAATCCCAGGAACAAATAAAATAATTCTTAGTGACCCTGGAATTGAAATTCCAGGATTACGGCAAGAGCAGCGAAATCTATTCTGTCCAGGGGATGAAATTTCTGGATAGAGGTAGGAGTAGTGTAATATAGTCAGCCCTATGGTTGAAATTGCTGGACTCAGGCAGCAGCAGTAAAAACTAGTCTGTTCATGGAATTACATTTCTGGATTCAAATGTGAAATGTATAATCTGGGCGGCCTTGAAAATGAAATAACTGGAGTGAGGCGGGAGCAGTGTAATGTAGGCTGCCCTGGGAATTGAATTCCTTGATTGACGAGGTATCTGTGTAATCTAGGCGGCCCAGAGAATTAAGCTCCTGGATTGAAGTGGGAGCAGTGAAATCTAGCGAGTCCAAAGAACAAAATTCCTGAACTCAGATAGGAGCAGTATATGTAGGCCTCCTACATTATTGGACTGAGGCAGGGACAGTGTGATCTAGGCAATGCAAGGGATTTATAATCCTGGACTGAAGCAGAAGCAGAGTAATCTAGGCGGCCCAGGGAATAACATTCTTGGTCTGAGGAGGACGCAATGTCTTCTAGCCAGGCCTCGGAATGAAATTACTGAACTGAGGTGGGAGCTGTGTAATCTAGCCAGCCTGGGAATGACATTCCTGGACTGAGGCAGCAACAGTGTAATCCCGGCGGTCCAGGGAATAAATTTCCTGGACTGAAGCCGGAACAGTGGAAAAGTGTCAGCCCAGGGAACACAATTCCTGGACTCAGGCCAGTAGTGTCATGTGTGATTACAATCTTTCCATCACTGTGTCTATCTCTAAGTCCCTGCCGTTTAGGAATATTTATTGATGGTGACTAATTTTACCTTGTTAGTCTGGGTTTGAATACATCAGATAACAAGATTGGGGCAATCCAGCCTTCTTTATTATTTTATTCATATTGTTTCTGTCACTTTCTCCTCTTTTGTTCACTGGTTGTGTTTATTCAGGAAGAGAAACTCCATTCTCTTTGATCAATCTCGGTATTTTATGCTCAGCTGAAATATTCCGCATTCGGTCACTTTTAATTTAAAACTGTGTACAACATGCTAACTTAGGTTGTGTTGCAATAACGTGTTGATTTGACATTGGTTCAATGAGTCTGTTTGTTCAATGTCTGTAATTAATGCTATTTACAGTGAGGCCTAATGATGTCACTCGGGGATTTTGCTCTGCTATAAGTAAAGAGCCCCCTTCACTGTCTCACCTCACAAAGTCACCGCGCTGCCTCCAGCACAAAGACCACCAGCGACTCACAGATGGGAAGACATGGCTGTGCCACCTCCACCGCCCCCTCCGCCCCTTCCTGATAATTGGCAAGAAGATGTGCGGATAGATAACTTATTTAATGAAATACGAAAGATTAACTACCCATCCTTGCTGCTGTTGGTGTTCCGAGTAAGTTCAATGACCAGTTATGAATTCCATAAATCAGGTTGCACTGTAATATTATTCTTGCTATTTACAGTGTGATTTTATTCATTCATGAGTTTCTGTGCTTGCATTTCTTGCATCATCTAAATCGTATAAATGCAAGTCTTTCTTTTTATCAATGTTAATGCATGAGTTGTTGTATAAAAATACTCGGATTGCCTCGCTACAGTTGGTGCCCCTGTTAAGACTCTATATCTAATAATTAACTCTGTTAGTTATGTTTAGCAGATTTAATGTTCTTATAATTTCCTCCCCCACCCCGGCAGCCCTCACTGCTGTTGGTGTCGCTGGTAAATCTCTGTATGCAGATTTCAATTCTGTAAATAATGCTTAACTGTATTTCTCTCCTTCTTTCCATGTTCCTTGTCATTCCCCATGCTTTCCACGCTGCTGTCCGCTATTGATTCTGAACGTGGTATGGTGTTACCGAGTTTGCAATATTCTATGTTCATTTCAAGCAACGATATTGAACCCAGACTCTTTATTTAACGAATTTCCTTCTGCTATCCACACTGATCATTCCTAACAGATAAGAAAAATGTTTTCTTGGTTTAGGAAAGTTTTCACCTAATGGCAAAGGTCTTCGACCTGAAACGTTAACTCTGTTTCTCTCTCTCCACAGGTGCTGCCTCACTTGCTGAGTATATACAACAGTTTCTGCTTTCATTTCAGATTTCCAGTATCCACAGTATTTTGCGTTTATTTTCGATTAATGATCGGAATGATTATTTAAACAGAGTCACAGGAACAAAATCCTGGCAGGTCATATTCATATCTTTAAATGTGTGAAATATCCGCTAATCATTCAGTTCCAGTCACTGTCTCCTATTCCACCAGCTCCAGTTCAGCATTAGTGGCACTGCTTCAGGTAGTTGGAACAGGATTACAAGGATAATTTACATTCTCATAAAATGTTCTTTAGCCAGATTTCAATACAGTAACGTGTAATCTTTGTTTTGAATTTACAATTAAGTCACATACCCGTCTGGCACAGTTCAGTGGATCTCTCAGTGAGACGCAGTGTGGTTCTCTATTGCCTCCTGCTGTACTTCAGGATAAACAATCCCAGCTGAGGTTAAGGCAATCCTTTGATATTTTGTCCTCTAATATTCTCTGCACAAGGTTGGAAACCAACATGTGAAATGTACAAGGATAATTCTCTTCAATTTGTGTTCAGGTGCTTTACAAAGGCGTTCAGCAGCACTTTGCCTGTTGGATTATTCGTCTGAATTCGATGTTGATAAATACATTTACTGAGGCATTTATTGCCAATGATAACTATGTATTGCGATTCAGAATCCATTTTTTGCAATGTTATTTGGAAAATCTTCCTTTCAATGAGCTACAATTTGCGTATTTCAAGAAAAATGCGGTAAACTCAATCCTCAAATCAAGTCTGACAGCCTAGTTGTCTTTATAAGTGCAGTTCACTTGTATTTATCTTAACATGGTCGTATTACATCCGTACATTTTAAATAGAATTGACTGTAATTATTGCATGCCAAGTTTGCAGTTTCTGTGGCATTCATTTACTGTTCTATATATAAAGGATATTCAAGCCAAGATCAGGAATCCAAGCGGGATTTCTAAATCCCGAACACAGGGCACAGAAGCGAACTGCACTGCTCAAATTGCTGACTGGTCCCGGGACATGGAGTTCTGTAAGAGTAAAATAACATCGGAACATAGGAAGAGGAGTAACCCATTTAGCCCCTCAAGCCTGTTTCGGCATTTAATGAGATCATGGCTGATCTGCGACCTAACTCCTTATACACGACTTTGCCCCGTATCCCCAAATATCCTTGGTTAACACAAATCTATCAATCTCAGCCTTAAAATTAACAATTGATCTAACATCAACTTCAGTTTTGCGGAAGAGAGTTCCAAATCTCTACCACCCTTTGTGTGCAGAAGTGTTTCCTAATTTCACTCCAGAAAGGTCTGGCTCTAATTTCTAGACGGTGCTCCCTAGTCCTAGAATCCCCAACCAGAGAAAATAGTCTCTGCCTATCTAGCAATCTGTTCATCTTAATGTCTTGAAAACTTCGATCAGATCACCCCTTAACCTTGTAAATTCTAAGGAATTCAATCGTAATTTGTGTAATTTCTCCCCATAACTTAGCCCTTGGAGTCTGGGTGTCATTCTGGTAAACATACGCTGCACTTCCTCCAAGCCCAATATATCCTCCCTAAGGTGTGGTGCCCAGAAAAGCTCACACTACTCCAGGTGTGATCTAACCAGGGCTTTGTATAGATGCAGCATAACCTCCACCCACTTGTGTTCTCAGGCTTTAGATATAACATCCAGCATTCAATTAGTGTTTTTGATTATTTTCTGTACCTGTCGATGATATTTTAATGATCTATATAGATGCTCCCCTGCCTCATTGGGGCGCCACTCTTTTTAGCTTCTCACCATTTAGAAAGTACCCTGTTCGATCCTTTTCATGTGCAAATTGGAAAACCTCACATTTGAATACGTTAAAATCCATGTGCCACATTATTACTCATTCACTGAATCTGTCGATATTCCTTTGTAATTTCATGCTTTCATCAATACTGCCCACATTGCTGCGTAACTTTGTGTCATCCGCAAATTTGGATATATGATGTTCTATGCCATCTTCTACGTCATTAATAAAAACTGTGAATAGTTGAGGCCCTATCTGGTTCTGGGAATGTGTCACACTTTAGAGTCATTATTTTATTTATTACTACTTATTTATTGACATTAATTTTATTGAGTCCCAGTCTCTGATACAATATTAGTTTCCTTGGGATTCCCAGCATGCTTCTTCCTCTACAGTAAATACTGAAATAAAGTCTGTTTTCAACATGTCCGCCATTTCCTTATCATTGACAATATCACAACTTTCAGTTATGAAGGGTTCAACTTTACTCCTGACCACCCGATCTTCATAATATAATTGTAAAAATTATGTGTGTCGATTTTGATATCCCTTACAAGTTTCTTTTCATAATCCCTTTTGTAGCTCTTAATATCTGTTTTGTAGCTGTTTGCTGTTCTTTGTATCTTTCCCATTCGCCAGGATCTGTGCTACATTTTGCATTTTTATAGGCTTTGTCTTATATTTCCATGCTGCCCCTTACCTCTTTAGTCGTCCAGGGCTGTTTTTGACAAATACAGCTTTGGCCCCTCAGGGGTATAAACTGGTTCTGTGTCAACTTAAATTATTTTTTGAACATCTCCACTGATTGTCTGTTGTTTTACCCCTTAAAACCTTTGCCCAGTTTAACGTGGACAGTCTCTGCCTCATCCCTTTGAAGTCGGCCTTACCTACACCTAGAATCTTAGTCACGGTTTTGCGTATCTATTCATTGAACTCGATCATGTTCTGATCACTGTTAGAAAAATGTTCCATTAGGCTGTTAAGTAAATCTGGCTCATTACTCATTAATAAATCTAACATGGAATGCCCCTTGTTCATTATAGAACCTATTGTTACAGAACACAATCCCGGACACACTCAATAAATTCACTACCTTTCTGAAGCTAATCTGCTTTTCCCAAACTATTCCTGAGATATTCTGGTCCTTTGCATCCCTGGTACCTCAGCTGGTGCTTTATATATGCTGGGCTAAAGGTAGATCAATCATTTCATCTCTCAGTGAGCAAACATCTGTTACTTTTATGTATGTATTTATTTCATTTCATTTATTGATTTATTATTCTTACAATAAAGATTCACAGATTCAAAGGTAATATAATTAGATTATATCAATGGATGTCATTAATGAGTTGCAGATTTCACCCCGAATTCCATTATAATGCTGCTTTTGCTGCCAGCCTGATGTAAATTTTCACTGTTTATTTCCCTTCCGCAGTTAACTTAGTGACCATTGTGATCCTGTCTCGGGGAAAGTGCGGTCTCTCCACATGTGTCACTCACTACCTGGTGGCCATGGCAGTGGCGGATCTACTGGTCATTATCATCGACCTGATATTGAGGCAGATTCCGATGTCTTTTAAGAAACCGCTTGTTCCTGTGTATCCTATTCCAGTCTGTAATATCCACGCCATCCTGCTTTATGCAGTCACAGACTGTTCTGTCTGGTTCACTGTCACTTTCACCTTTGATCGTTTTGTGGCAATTTGTTGCCAGAAGCTGAAAACAAAATATTGCACCAAGAAAACTGCTGCTGTGGTTCTAGGAACCGTGACTGTGCTGAGCTGTTTAAAGAACGTTTTCTGGTATTTTATGTTGACAGATGAATACGCGCTTGCGAACACCCCGTGGTTTTGTTGGTTAACATTCGATGTTCAGTTTTCACCGGTCTGGGGAGCAATCGAGTTCCTTCATCATATTCTCACACCAGGGGTCCCATTTGTTCTGATTCTGCTGCTCAATGCTGTCACCGTCAGACACATTTTAGTTTCCAGCAGAGCCCGCAGGAGACTCTGCGGTCCCAGCACTGGGGAGAGACCCAGAGATGGAGAGCCGCAGGAAATCCATCATTTTTCTGTTTGCTATTTCGTGCAATTTCATCCTGTTATGGTCCGTGATTATGGTGTATTCTATATATAACCGGGTGTGGCGATTGGTTGATTATGTTGTATCTCTACCTATATATTTTCCAGGTTTGGGACAAATGCTCCAGCTACTGAGTTGCTGCACAAACACTTGCATTTATGCCGTGACACAGACTAGGTTCAGACAGGAGTTGAAAAATGTGTTGAAATATCCCTTTACTTTAATTGTAAAACTCATTAAAGGTTGAGAAGAAATGAAGAAGTTCCTGCATCAGAACTGAATCCCGCCTCATATTCTGTCCGACCCAGTCTAACCGCGGGGCCAGTGATAAATGTTAGTATTAGCACACTCACTGACACACTGTCTACATCATAGCTCAGCGGCTGAGACATCCTATGAAATGTAAAACACTGCCACTGACCTCAGAAAAATTAGCACACTGAAAGTGCTAACCGGTTTATATTAACACACTCACTGGAACACTCTGATCATACTGTTATACTGTCAAACGCTGATAGTAATCAACAAAATACTCCCCCAGACCCGGTGCTCATATTTACAATGAGAAGGATAGAAACCCCCGGTAAATATTAACCCAGTCCATGTTCAAATATTAACTGAATGACAGGACACCGTACCAACATGAAGATACCGGCAGAGACATTCTTTGTGCAATGACATTCTCCAACACAACCACAATAAATGTAAACACAAGGATAGAGACACATTTTTCATTGTAACACACTGTCATCGGTGTCCTGTGGAAAAATCTCACCCACTCTCTCGCCTGGCATGCCCCACATCACTCTTTCTCTCACTCTCTATGTCTGCAATTGTACCATTTACTGCTGCATCAAAATTCCACAATGTCCTGCTGCCCTCCCCATTGTAGCATTTACTGCTTCCTCCAATTTAAACAATCAACTGCTGCCCTCCCCAATTGTACCATTTACTGCTTCCTCCAATTTAAACAATCAACTTCTGCCCTCCCCAACTGTACCATTTACTGCTGCCTCCCAATTCCACAATGTGCTGCTGCCCTCCCCAATTGTACCATTTACAGCTGCCTCCCAATTGCACAATGTACTGCTGCCCTCCCCAATTGTACCATTTACTGCTGCCTCGCAATTCCACAATGTACTGTTGCCCTCCCCAATTGTACCATTTACTGCCACCTCCCAATTCCACAATGTACTGCTGCCCTCCCCAATTGTACCATTTACTGCCACCTCCCAATTCCACAATGTACTGCTGCCCTCCCCAATTGTACCATTTACTGCCACCTCCCAATTCCACAATGTACTGCTGCCCTCCCCAATTGCACCATTTATTACCACCTCCCAATTCCACAATGTCCTGCTGCCCTCCCCAATTGTACCATTTACTGCTGCCTCCCAATTCCACAAAGTACTGCTGCCCTCCCCAATTGTACCATTTACTGCCACCTCCCAATTCCACAATGTACTGTTGCCCTCCCCAATTGTACCATTTACTGCTGCCTCCCAATTCCACAATGTACTGCTGCCCTCCCCAATTGTACCATTTACTGCTGCCTCCCAATTGCACAATGTACTGCTGCCCTCCCCAATTGTACCATTTACTGCCACCTCCCAATTCCACAATGTACTGCTGCCCTCCTCAATTGTACCATTTACTGCTGCCTCCCAATTCCACAATGTACTGCTGCCCTCCCCAATTGTTCCATTTACTGCCGCATCCCAATTGCACAATGTACTGCTGCCCTCCCCAATTGTACCATTTACTGCTGCCTCCCAATTCCACAATGTACTGCTGCCCTCCCCAATTGTACCATTTACTGCTGCCTCCCAATTCCACAATGTACTGCTGCCCTCCCCAATTGTACCATTTACTGCCACCTCCCAATTCCACCATGTACTGCTGCCCTCCCCAATTGTACCATTTACTGCCACCTCCCAATTCCACAATGTACTGCTGCCCTCCCCAATTGTTCCATTTACTGCCGCATCCCAATTCCACAATGTACTGCTGCCCTCCCCAATTGTACCATTTACTGCCACCTCCCAATTCCACAATGTACTGCTGCCCTCCCCAATTGTTCCATTTACTGCCGCATCCCAATTCCACAATGTACTGCTGCCCTCCCCAATTGTTCCATTTACTGCCGCATCCCAATTCCAGAATGTACTGCTGCCCTCCCCAATTGTACCATTTACTGCCACCTCCCAATTCCACAATGTACTGCTGCCCTCCCCAATTGTACCATTTACTGCTGCCTCCCAATTCCACAATGTACTGCTGCCCTCCTCAATTGTACCAGTTACTGCTGCCTCCCAATTCCACAATGTACTGCTGCCCTCCCCAATTGTTCCATTTACTGCCGCATCCCAATTGCACAATGTACTGCTGCCCTCCCCAATTGTACCATTTACTGCCACCTCCCAATTCCACAATGTACTGCTGCCCTCCCCAATTGTACCATTTACTGCCACCTCCCAATTCCACAATGTCCTGCTGCCCTCCCCAATTGTACCATTTACTGCTGCCTCCCAATTCCACAATGTACTGCTGCCCTCCCCAATTGTACCATTTACTGCCACCTCCCAATTCCACAATGTACTGCTGCCCTCCCCAATTGTACCATTTACTGCTGCCTCCCAATTCCACAATGTACTGCTGCCCTCCCGAATTGTACCATTTACTGCCACCTCCCAATTCCACAATGTCCTGCTGCCCTCCCCAATTGTACCATTTACTGCCACCTCCCAATTCCACAATGTACTGTTGCCCGCCCCAATTGTACCATTTACTGCCAGCTCCCAATTCCACAATGTACTGTTGCCCTCCCCAATTGTACCATTTACTGCCAGCTCCCAATTCCACAATGTACTGCTGCCCTTCCCAATTGTACCATTTACTGCCACCTCCCAATTCCACAATGTACTGTTGCCCTCCCCAATTGTACCATTTACTGCCACCTCCCAATTCCACAATGTACTGCTGCCCTTCCCAATTGTACCATTTACTGCCACCTCCCAATTCCACAATGTACTGCTGCCCTCCCCAATTGTACCATTTACTGCCAGCTCCCAATTCCACAATGTACTGTTGCCCTCTCCAATTGTACCATTTACTGCCAGCTCCCAATTCCACAATGTACTGCTGCCCTCCCCAATTGTACCATTTACTGCTGCCTCTCAATTCCACAATGTCCTGCTGCCCTCTACATTTACTGCCGTTTCCCAATTCCTTAACCTACTGCTGTATTCTTATCATGTCCAGTTTAATATTTAATTGTAAATTTATTCCCCTGTTTATAGTTTACTATTTCCAATTTTACAATTTACTGCAACATTATTTCCCTATTTCTTGCTTATCATCTCCAATTTAATAATTAACTATAACTTTATCCGCCTGTGTGTTGGTTACCGTGTGCAAATTGTCCAGGGAATAAATAGCGTTACAGAACAGGAGTATAAAGTGAGTGGAACTGCTATTTCACCTTCACATTGAACATACCCAGGGCAGGTACAGCACGGGTTAGATATGAATAAAAGCTCACTCTACACTGTCCCATCAAACACTCCCAGGGCAGGTACAGCACGTGTTAGATATGAGTAAAAGCTCGCACTATACTGTCCCATCAAACACTCCCAGGGGAGGTACAGCACGGGTTAGTTAGATTAATGCTCACTCTATACTGTCCCATCAAACACTCCCAGGGCAGGTACAGCGCGTGTTAGATACAGAGTAAAGATCACTCTGCACTGTCCCATCAAACACTCCCAGGGCAGGTACAGCACGAGTTAGATACAGAGTAAAGCTTCCTCTAAACTGTCCCATCAAACAATCCTAGGGCAGCTACAGCACTGGTTAGATACAGAGTAAAGCTTCCTCTACACTCTCCCATCAAACAGTCCCAGGGTAGGTACAGTACGGGTTAGATACAGAGTAAAGCTTCCTCTACACTCTCCCATCAAACAGTCCCAGGGTAGGTACAGTACGGGTTAGATACAGAGTAATGCTCCCTCTACACTGTCCCAACAATCACTCCCAGGGCAGGTACAGCACGGGTTAGATACAGAGTAAAGCTCTCTGTACACTGCCCCATCAAACACACGCAGAGCAGGTACAGCATGTGTTCAATGCAGTGCACAGCTCACTTGACACAACCTAAGGAAGCACAACCAGTTCAGGTACAGCATGGGGTGAATACACAATGAAGATCCCTCTACCTGTAAGTTTCAAACACTCACAAGTGAGGTATTGACAAGGTTTATCTACGAGTAAAGCTCCACTCAAATTCCCAAATCAAAGTCCGAGCCTGACGGCAAATCTGGATCGGTTCCCGGCGTCTGGTTAGACTCTCACCTCGGCAACATCATGGACTAATGGGATGCTCAGTAACGTTGCTCACCTTTCCACTTATTGATGAGGTGTCCCACTTTATCCCATCTCCGACACTGTAGGGGCTCGGTCCCACCGGACCTGCTCTGTGAAGCCAGCGACATTTCTACAGTCCCAGTGAGTGAGGCAATGATTCGACTCCTCTCTCTCCAGCTTCCTGAGATATTGCTCACTCCCAGAGACTGTCAATAGAGAAATGATTCATTTTAATCGCAGAATATGGACCTGGAATAAAATTGGGATGTTTTTGTCATTGTGATAATATTTAATTTGAATATATTTGTAATTAATGAGTGCATTTGAATTACTTACCTCAATATGATTTTTTTCTTTTCTGCCCTTTGCCCTGTTTATTGGAACTAACCTCAATCCCAGTATCAGCTGTCACTCCAGCTCCTCCCACACTGACATCCCACTGATGGGCCATAACCAGGGGTGGGGACTTGTCACCAGGTGACATCACACAGGAGCGAAGAGCCAATCACACAGCAGCCAGGAACGATGTCACAAAGAGGCTGGAGCACCTCCCAATCATGGTGTCACTGGGTCACATTGACCAGGCTCTGCTCCTGGTGTGCAGTCTCACTGGGCATGAACACAGGTTGTACAATAAGCCCCATCTCCGACCCCACTCCCATGTTCTGAGATTCCAGACATGGAGCACAGACATCCAAAATAACCCCATATGAATGCTTCCTCCAATCTTCCAAAGGTCAGGTCCCATTATTCAATGGCCACCGCTCCCCCCTCCATTGTCCATCTCTCGCCTTATACACCCTGAAGTCTCCCTTCTTTTGATAACAGGCAGTGTGTCTCCCTCCTGCTTTGGCAGTGAGAGGCAGTTTGAGGTATTGGTGTTGGGGTGAGGCAGGGATATTACAAGTATTCTGTGTTCTGAAACCAGTCTGTTCCCCGCAACAAGAAGGACATCAGTGGCAATAAGTGAAGTGATCATCAGGGGGATCAAGGGCTGTGACCATCGTAGCAATAATTGGAGGGGAACATCATGGGAGATAATGGATAAAGCTCCTGGTACAATGTCCACACAAACAAGGGAAGAATAGAAAGGGTATTACTAAAGATGAGAGAGTATGGTAAAACCCGGTAAATAACAATCAACGGAGATGAGATAATATCAGTTGCAGCTCGCGTCATATGCGGAGTGAACCTCCCTCTCAACTGTTCCAAAAAAACAAGAGAACAACAACTTACATTTATATCGTGCCTTTAATGTAATAACAAGTCCCAAGATGCTTCAGAGAAGTGTTATCGAAAAAAAAACAATTGACACTGAGCCGTTTAAGGAGATGTTAGGGCAGCTGATCAATAGCTTGGTAAATGTTGTAGATTTTTTAGAAGCATCATAAAGGAGGAAATAGAAATGCAGAGATTTAGGGAGGGAAATCCGGAGCTTAGGACATAAGGCAGTTGAAGGCAAGACCGCCAATGCTGGAGCCAATTAAAATTGGGATGTTCAAAAGACCAGAATAGGCGGAGTGCAGAGCACGAGGTGGATTAAAGGGTTGGAGGAGATTGCAGAGAAAAGGAGTGGTGAGACCATGGAGGGATTTGAAAACAAGGATGAGAATTTTAAAGTCAAGGCATTCTTTAACAGTGAGCAAACACAGAGAAGATGGGCGAGTGCGACTTGCTATGAGGTTGGACACGTGTGGCAAAGTTTTAGAGGACCTCCTGTTTATGGAGCGCGGTACTAGGGAGGCCAGCCAGGAGTGTGTTGGAATAATTTATTCTAGAGGTGAGACAAGCGTGGACGGGAGATTTGGCAGCAGGTAATTTGAGACAAATGCAGAGATGGGCGATGTTACTAAGGTGGAACTGGGCGGTCTTCATGATAGAACTTATAGGGAGTAGGAACTTTGGTCTGCGACACACTGGTCTACTCCACCATCAACCCAACACCCCTTCCCCGTCATCCAGCACCTTCACTTGCAAGTGCAGGAGATGCAACACATGCCCTTTTACATCTTCCGTTCCCACTGTCCAGCGCCCCAAACACTCCTTCCAGGTGAAACAGCGATTTACTTGTACTTCTTGCAGTTTATTACACTGTGTTCGCTGCTCATGATGCGGTCGCCTCTACATCGGGGAGACCAAACACAGGTTGGGTTGCTGCTTTGCTGAACACCTCTTCAGTCCGTAGGGTGACCCCCGAGCTTTTGGTGGCCTGTCACTTTAATTCTCCGCTCCACTCCCACTCTGACCTCTCCGTCCTCGGCCTCTTACAGTGATCGAATGAAGCTCAACATAAGCTCGAGGAACAGCACCTCATCTTTCGATTAGGCAGTTTACAGACTTCTGGAATCAGCATCGAATTCAACAATTTCAGGCCATAACCTCTTTTTTCCATTTTATATACTCTCTCTCACATGGCAGCTGTCTCTCATTCTGCCATCGCCATTTGCACTTCATCTAGAGCTATCTTTTCTTTCTTAACTTCTCCCATTACCATCTCCTTTTGCCTTGCACCATCATCCCTCTTGTCTCTTAATCTCTCTTGGCTTCCATCCTATCACAGACCTCCCCTCACCTCTTTCCCTGCCCCTACACTTGCTTAGAAACCTGTTCAATCTCCAGCTTTTTACAGTTCTGACGAAGGGTCATCGACCTGAAAGGTTACCTCTGACTCTCTCTCCACAGATGCTGCCTGTCTTGCTGAGTACTTCCAGCATTTTCTGTTTTAATTTCAGATTTCCAGCAGCCGCAGTATTTTGCTTTTGAGGATGCAGGAAGCTCAATTCGAAATCAAATATGACAGCAAGGTTGCGTAGCAGACATGGTCAGCCTTAGAGAGTTGACGGGGAGCAAGATAGAATCATTGTAAAGGGAACAGAGTTTATGCAGTGAACCGAAGTCAATGTCTTCGGCCTTTCTGATATTTAATTGGAGGAAATTTATATTCTTCCAGTGCTGGAGGTCGGACAATCAGTCTGATAGTATAGAGGTGGTGGAGGGTTCGAGAGAGCTTGTGACGGGGTAGAGCTGGGTATCAACAGCGTAAATGTGAAAACTCACCTTTGTGTTGTCAGATGATGTCACCGAAGGGAAGCGTGTGGATGAGAAATAGGAGGTTGCCAAGGATAGCTCCTTGTGGGACAGCATGTAGATGAGAAATAGGATGTTGCCAAGGATTGCTCCTTGTGGGACAGCATGTAGATCAGAAATATGAGGTTGCCAAAGATATATCCTTGTGGGACAGAATGTACATGAGAAATAGGAGGGGGGCAAGAATAGATCCTTAGGGGAGAGCATGTAGATGAGGGATAGGAGGGGGACAAGGATAGATCCTTGAGTGACAGCGTGTAGATGAGAAATAGGAGGATTCCAAGGATAGATCCTTGTGGGACAGCATGTAGATGAGAAATAGGAGGATGCCAAGGATAGATCCTCGTGGGACAGCATGTAGATGAGAAATAGGACGTTGCCAAGGATCGATCCTTGTGGGACAACGTGTAGATGAGAAATAGGAGGTTTACAAGTACAGATCCTTGAGGGACAGCGTGTAGATGAGAAATACGAGGTTGGCAATTATAGCTCCTTGTGGGACAGCATGTTGATGTGAAATAGGAGGCTGACAAGTATAGCTCCTTGTGGGTTAGCATGTACATGAGAAATAGGAGGTTGCCAAGGACAGATCCTCATAAGACAGCATGTAGATGGGAATTAGGAGGTTGCCAAGAATAGATCCTTGTCGGTAAGCGTGTAGATGAGAAATAGGAGGTTGCCAATATGGATCCTTGTGGGACAGCATGTAGCCGAGAAAGAGTAGGGGGCCAAGGATAGATCCTTGTGGGACAGCATGTAGATGAGAAATAGTAGGGGGCCAAGGATAGATCCTTGTGGGACTGCACGTAGATGAGAAAGAGGAGGCTGCCAAGAAGAGATCCTTGTGGGACAGCATATAGATGAGAAATAGGAGGATTCCAAGGATAGGTCCTTGTGGGACAGCATGTAGATGAGAAATAGTAGGGGGCCAAGGATAGATCCTTGTGGGGCTGCATGCAGATGAGAAATAGGAGGCTGCCAAGGATAGATCCCTGTGGGACTGCATGTAGATGAGAAATAGTAGGGGGCCAAGAAGAGATCCTTGTGGGACAGCATATAGATGAGAAATAGGAGGATTCCAAGTATAGATCCTTGTGGGACAGCATGTAGATGAGAAATAGGAGGTTGCCAAGGATAGATCCTTATGGGACAGCATGTAGATGAGAAATAGTAGAGGGCCAAGGATAGATCGTTGTGGGACTGCATGTAGATGAGAAAGAGGAGGCTGCCAAGAAGAGATCCTTGTGGGACAGCATGTAGATGAGAAATAGGATGATTCCAAGGTTAGATCCTTTTGTGACAGCATGTAGATGAGAAATAGTAGGGGGCCAAGGATAGATCCTTGTGGGACAGCTTTTAGATGGGAAATAGTAGGTTGCCAAGGATAGATCCTTGTGGGACAACATGTAGATGTGAAATAGGATGTTGCATAGAATAGATCCTTGTGGGACTGCATGTAGATGAGAAATAGCAGGTTGCCAAGGATAGATGCTTGTGGGACAGCATGTAGATGAGAAATAGGAGGGACCAAGGATAGATCCTTGTGGGACAGCATGTAGATTAGAAATAGGAGGGGGCCAAGGATAGATCCTTGTGGGACAGCTTGTAGATGGGAAATAGTAGGTTGCCAAGGATAGATCCTTGTCAGACAGCGTGTAGATGAGGAATCGGAGGTTGCCAAGTATAGATCCTTGTGGGACAGCGTGTAGTTGAGAAACAGGAGGTTGCGAAGGATAGATCCTTGTGGGACAGCGTGTAGATGAGAAATAGAAGGTTGCCAAGGATAGATCCTTGTGGTACAGCATGTGAATGAGAAATAGGAGGGGGCCAAGGACTGATCCTTGTGGGACAGCGTGTACATGGGAAGTAGCAGGTTGCCAAGGATAGATCCTTGTTGGGCAGCGTGTAGATGAGAAATAGAAGGTTGCCAAGGATAGATCCTTGTGGTACAGCATGTGGATGAGAAAAAGGAGGGGGTCAAGTATAGATCCTTGTGGGACTGCATGTAGATGAGAAGTAGTAGGGGGGCAAGGATAGATCCTTGTGGGACTGCACTTAGATGAGAAAGAGCAGGCTGCCAAGAAGAGATCCTTGTGGGACAGCATATAGATGAGAAATAGGAGGATTCCAAGGATAGATCCTTGTGGGACAGCATGTAGATGAGAAATAGGAGGCTGCCAAGGATAGATCCTTGTGGGACTGCATGTAGATGAGAAAGAGGAGGCTGCCAAGAAGAGATCCTTGTGGGACAGCATATAGATGAGAAATAGGAGGACTCCATGTATAGATCCTTGTGGGACAGCATGTAGATGAGAAATAGGAGGTTGCCAAGGATAGATCCTTGTGGGACTGCATGTAGATGAGAAAAAGTAGGGGGCCAAGGATAGATCGTTGTGGGCCAGCATGTAGATGAGAAAGAGGAGGCTGCCAAGAAGAGATCCTTGTGGGACAGCATGTAGATGAGAAATAGGAGGATTCCAAGGATAGATCCTTTTGTGAGCAGCATGTAGATGGGAAATAGGAGGGGGGAAGTTTCGATCCCTGTCGGACAGCATGTAGATGCGAAATAGGAGGTTGCCAAGGATAGGTCCTTGTGGGACAACATGTAGATGTGAAATAGGATGTTGCATAGAATAGATCCTTGTGGGACTGCATGTAGATGAGAAATAGCAGGTTGCCAAAGATAGATGCTTGTGGGACAGCATGTAGATGAGAAATAGGAGGGACCAAGGATAGATCCTTGTGGGACAGCATGTAGATTAGAAATAGGAGGGGGCCAAGGATAGATCCTTGTGGGACAGCTTGTAGATGTGAAATAGTAGGTTGCCAAGGATAGATCCTTGTGGGACAGCATGTCGATGTGAAATAGGATGTTGCATAGAATAGATCCTTGTGGGACTGCATGTAGATGAGAAATAGCAGATTGCCAAGGATAGATGATTGTGGGACAGCATGTAGATGAGAAATAGGAGGGACCAAGGATAGATTCTTGTGGGACAGCATGTAGATTAGAAATAGGAGGGGGCCAAGGATAGATCCTTGTGGGACAGCTTGTAGATGGGAAATAGTAGGTTGCCAAGGATAGATCCTTGTCAGACAGCGTGTAGATGAGGAATCGGAGGTTGCTAAGTATAGATCCTTGTGGGACAGCATGTAGATGAGAAATAGGAGGGGGCCAAGTATAGATCCTTGTGGGACAGCGTGTAGTTGAGAAATAGGAGGTTGCGAAAGATAGATCCTTGTGGGACAGCGTGTAGATGAGACATAGAAGGTTGCCAAGGATAGATCCTTGTGGTACAGCATGTGGATGAGAAATAGGAGGGGGCCAAGGATTGATCCTTGTGGGACAGCGTGTACATGGGAAATAGCATGTTGCCAAGGATAGATCCTTGTGGGTCAGCGTGTAGATGAGAAATAAAAGTTTGCCAAGGATAGATCCTTGTGGTACAGCATGTGGATGAGAAAAATGATGGTGCCAAGGATAGATCCTTGTGGGACAGCGTGTAGATGGGAAATAGGTGGTTGCTAAGGATAGATCCTAGTCGGAGAGCGTGTAGATGAGGAATAGGAAGTTGCCAAGTATAGATCCTTGTGCGACAGCATATAGATGAGAAATAGTAGGGGGCCAAGTATAGATCCTTGTCGGACAGCGTGTAGATGCGAAATAGGAGGTTGCCAAGGATAGATCCTTGCTGGAAAGCATGTAGAAGAGAAATAGGAGGTGGCCAAAGCTAGATCCTTGTGGAACAGAATGTTGATGGGAAATACCAGGTTGCTAAGTATAGATCATGGGAGGACTGCAGAGGTGACAGTGCAGGATCGGGAAGAGAAGCCATTGCAGCTGATTCTATGATAATGTGTAGAAAGATATGAATGAAACCAAGGCGAGTGCAGTCCCACCCAGCTGGACGACAGTGGAGAGGCCTTGGAGCAGAAATTTGTTGTCAACCATGTCAAAGGCTGCAGGCGAGAAGTGGTAGATTAACTTTGTCGGAGACAATTAGGATTTAATTTGTGACCTTGGTAAGTATAGTTTCAGTACTGTGGCAAGGGTAGAAAGCTAATTGGAGGGATTCAAACAAGGAGTTCTGAGAAAGATGGGCATGGATTTGGGAGGCGACAACACGTTCAAGAATTTTGGAGAGGAAAGGGGGTTATGAGATGGGGCTATAATTTGCAAGGACAGTGGGGTCAAGTGTTTGTTTTGATGTGAGGGGTGATGACAACAGATTTTCTGGAAAGGGCCACAATACCAGAGGAGAGAGAACAGTTAACAATATCCGCTAACTTTGGAGTCGGGAAAGAAATTTGGCTTGTCAGCAATTTAGAAGAAATAGGGTCGAGTGAGCAGGAGGTCGGTCTCATTGACAAGATGAGCTCGGACAGGGCATCAGGGGAGATTGGAGGGAAATTCGTGAAATATGTAAAATTAGGATTAGGGCAGGGGTTAATGGAGAGGTAGTAAGATCCCGTCGGATAAGGCAAGAGAAGGAATTAATAGCAGAAGCAGTTGAACTGATGTTGTCGATTTTTTTAACAAACAAGTCCATGAGCTGCTCACACTTATTGTTCGAGGTGAGGAGGGAGGAGGCAGGAGAGGATGGTTGGTATTCTGCCCTTGCAGCGCGTTCCTATGCAGAGCTAGAAGGGTAGCTAACAACTTGATATCTTCCCATAAAAATCACAAGGCTTGACTTTTCTTGTAAACTTTACTGAAAGATTCTTATTGTGAAACTGAAATACAATACAGAAATGGAAGCACACATTAGTATACAAGCACATAACTGATAAGCATACACAAATTTAGGTACGCCTGAGCAACACAGTACATTTGGCATGTAACTTAACAAAACACGTGGAAACACAGCTTACTGTGAATATACATTTAGCAAACTGAAAGGCATTCTCTTTAAATTAGCCCTGTACATAGTGCATCAAAATACAGCTACAAGTTTACCAGCTAGACAGAGAGCGAGCACTTCACAGCTAGCTGTGTAAGTTTGCTTACAGAGAAAAGTTACAAACTAAACATTTTCTGCAAAATATACTGTACACTAATCATCTATAACATTCTCAAGTACTTACAGACAAATAGTGTCCAAGGCTGGAGTGTGACAAGAATATAACTTCCCAGACCATGTGTGGCTGCAGGTCTGTGATATACAGTAGTTTATTTTACTGCACTTTACTGTGCTTTACTGCACTTTACTGTGCTTTGCTGCACTTTACTGCGCTTTACTTCGCTTTACCGCAGTTGCTAGGTACCAAATATCCACTAGGTGGCGGCACACAATGGAAATCGACTCAAAATTACTCAAACCCCTGAATTAACTGCAAAACTAACATAAATTCCTAAAGAAAGGCAGCACACTCCCCGCTTGTTACAATTCCATTGTACCACTACAGATACAAAATAAACCTAAAGAAAACGTCCTTTGGCTGCAAACATACTCAGAATCCTTTCTCTAGGTTTCTTCAGAAAGGAGGACTACGATCTCTGAGACTGGCCTCAGAAACACTTTGACAGTACCCTCCTTGACAATCTTCACCTCCACCTTGCGGACCCTCTTGTCCCTGCTCGGCAGAGTTTTGACAACCAGTCCCACTGGCCATTCATTTCTGTGTGCTTGGCTGCCTTTCAGCAAGACAACATCTCCCACTTTGACATTTGGCTTGTCTTCTGTCCATTTCCTACGGCTCTGTAGGGTTGACAAATACTCTCCTCTCCATCTCTTCCATAAAGTGTCTGCAAGACACTGGACTTGCTTCCACTGCTTCCCGTGCAGCTCAGCCCTATCGAAGTTTCCAGAGGGGGCTGAAATAGCACTCATCTTTTGAGTCAGGAGCATCGCTGGGGTGAGGACTGCAGGCATGTCTGGGTCGGTGGACACCGGCACCAGGGGTCCTGCATTCATGATCGCCATGACTTCAGCCATGAGAGTGCTCAAGACATCATGTGTGAGATGAGTAGGTCCCGTCCGAAGCAGCATAGCATCCAGAATACGCCTGGCAACACCGATGAGCCTCTCCCATGAGCCACCCATGTGGGATGAATGCGGGGGGTTAAACACCAACGTGCATCCTTTCTTTTGGAGGTAGCTTCTTACCGCTGCATCGTCCGTGTGGATGTCCAACTCCTTACATGCACCCACGAAGTTAGTCCCTCTGTCGGAGCGGAGAAGTTTGGCTGGACCACGGATTAATAAAAACCTCCTCAGGGCACTGATGGTTAGGAAAGCTTTGTCATCCATGGGCAGTGTTGGTTTGTCATCATCCTTGGACCTTTCAAACACTGAGCATCCTAGGCTGTCTTTGCTCACAGTGAGGCCTGCCTCTTCCTCACAGGCAGAGGAGGTTGACCTATGATGCTGCGTCATGCCATCGTAGTCTTCCTTTACCTGGATCCTGTTTGGCCATGGGCTGAGAGAGGATGTGCGGCCGTTGTGCAACACGTTTGCTTTATATACGTTGACATCCGCTGGTTTGTGGACTGTTCCCAGGCAAACTCCACCCACGAGAACCCATCCCAGGTCAAGCCGCTGCAAATAAGGAGCATTGTGGGGCCCGTTGATTTGCTCACGCACCTTGTGCACCCTTAAGATGTCTCTTCCCAAGAGCAGGAGGATTGGAGCGTCCGGGTCCACAGCTGGAATCTTGTTGGCAACTGGCTGTAGGTGGGGCTGTTGGCTTGCGACCTCTGGGGAAGGAATTTCCGTCCTATCATCTGGCATCATGTCACACTCAATTAAGGTGGGGAGGGGAAGCTGTATTTTCTCATCCATGGACTCGATCATAAAGTTGCCAACTCTCCTACCCGCAGTCTCTGTTGTCCCTGAACAAGTTTTTAGCATGTACAGAGCTGCGCTGGCCTTGACTTCAAAGAGATTGAAGAATTCTGTCTTCGCTAGAGACTTGTTATTTTGCTCATCAAGCACTGCGTACATCTTGATTGCCTTCTGCTTTCTCCCTGCAGGATATGCTTTAACCAAGCAGATTTTGGAGCATGAGCGTGGGCTGCTTGCATTTCCACAAACCTCTGTACACTTGGAAGTGACTGAAAAGATGCGCTTTCGCTTTGCTCCCCGCTATCCTCTTTGTCAACCGCAGCACACTCGGTGGTCGAAGGAGGAGGGCCTGGATGCAGGGCTGCGATGTGTTTTTCACTGTTGCACTCGAAGCACTTGATTGTTGCCTTGCAGTCTTTTGCCATGTGCATAGCCCGACCCAGAACACCTGAAGCAGATGAGATTCTCTTTCAGGTATGATTTGCGCTCATCAATAGGCTTGCCTCTAAAGCTTCGACACTTTTTGAGTGGGTGGGGCTTCTTGTGTATTGGACACTGACGATCTGGGTCATGCACTTTATTTCCAGCAGAACTGGATTGGTGGACTGAGTGTTCGGCTGGAACATCTGTTTTGTGCACGCTCACAGAGGCTTTGTTGCTGTACTTTGTGGGTTTCTCTGTTCTCGAAGGAGCGTTACTGCTGGAGGTGGGGAAAGTGAAACTTGGATCATTCCTCACCTTTGCCTTTTGTTGGACGAACCTGGAGAAGAGAGAGAAGGGGGGAAATGCCACTCCGTAGTCCTCCTTGAACTTGGATCCCTTAGCTATCCAGTTCTCTTGAAGGTTGTAGGGGAGCTTTTCCACTATTGGGTTTACACGACGAGCTGTATCCAAATACGAGAGGCCTGTCAGGTAAACTTCTCCGTTAGCACACTCCAGTTCGAGGAGAATGTCACCCAGTTCTCGAAGCTGGACATTATCTTTGTTGGTTAGCTTCGGAAAGTCCTCAATCTTCTAAAGCAGTGCATGTTCAATGACTTCTGGTGTCCCATAACAGTCTTCGAGACGTTGCCAAACCAGGTTGAGGCCTGCTGTGGGATTGCGGATGTGCGCTGAGCGAATTCTCCTCGCCTGTTCTGACGACACAGCTCCGAGCCACTTTGTCATCAAATCAATTCTTCTCTGGCTGACAGATTCAAGTCCTTGGTGGTACTCAGGAAGGACGCTTTCCATGACCAATACTTTTCAGGACGGTCATCAAATTCTGGAAGACCTGAACTTAACAATTCTCGGCGGAAGAGGTACCTAGCGAGGTCTTGTGCACCTTGTGGCTCGGGTGAGGACTGCTTGACTGGATTGGCCGAGTGCTGTGGAGGTCTCTGCAGCTAAGTCTTACTTGTTTCTTCTCTTTTAAGCTCAGTGTCTCCGAAAACAAGCTGTTTGTTACTGTGGTGAGTAGCTACTTCTGCATCGAGATACCTGGATGTTTTCTTGAAGAACAATTTGGAGTGTTGTTGGACATACTCACTTGTACATTGCACTGGATTGAGGGGCTGTTCTAGAACATATGCTTCATGGCTGTGCTCCCCGCCTTCGTTCTCCTCACCTTCTTCATAAGCTGCAGCTTCAGCTTCAGCAGCAGCGGCAGCTCTCTGGCTTTGGAGAATGTGGAGACTGGCGTCCAGGTCAGCTCTCTGCTTCATCACACTAGCTTCTTTTTCAGCGAAGGACAATTGAGCCTGGGCAGCTTTTGCCTTGGCATGTGCTTTGGCGGCTGCAGAAGCTGTAGCTGATGACGGTCTGCTGGACTGCCAAGATGATCTAAAGGATGCTTTAGAGGATTGTGACTTGGCATCATTTGCTCGAAGAGGCTCATGCTACTCAGTTGGCTAGTCGACGTCCTCTATGGTATATTGTCTTCCTGAGCGTAGACTCCTGGTAGCTGAGTGGTATCTTCTTGTGCTTGAGCCCGCTGTGCTGTTGTCTTTTCACTATTCTGCCCTTGCAGCGCGTTCCTATGCAGAGCTAGACGGGTAGCTAACAACTTGATATCTTCCCATAAAAATCACAAGGCTTGACTTTTCGTGTAAACTTTACTGAAAGATTCTTATTGTGAAACTGAAAGACAATACAGGAATGGAAGCACACATTAGTATACAAGCACATAACTGATATGCATACAAAAATTGAGGTACGCCTGATCAACACAGTACATTTGGCATGTAACTTACCAAAACACGTGGAAACACAGCTTACTGTGAATATACATTTAGCAAACTGAAAGGCATTCTCTTTAAATTAGCCCTGTACATAGTGCATCAAAATACAGCTACAAGTTAACCAGCTAGACAGAGAGCGAGCACTTCACGGCTAGCTGTGTAAGTTTGCTTACAGAGAAAAGTTACAAACTAAACATTTTCTGCAAAATATAGTGTACACTAATCATCTATAACATTTTCAAGTACTTACAGACAAATAGTGTCCAAGGCTGGAGCGTGACAAGAATATAACTTCCCAGACCATGTGTGGCTACAGGTCTGTGATATACAGTAGTTTACTTTACTGCACTATACTTTGCTTTACTGCACTTTACTGTGCTTTGCTGCACTTTACTGCGCTTTAATGCGCTTTACTGCGCTTTACTGCAGTTGCTAGGTACCAAATATCCACTAGGTGGCGGCACACAATGGAAATCGACCCAAATTACTCAAACCCCTGAATTAACTGGAAAATTAACATAAATTCCTAAAGAAAGGCAGCACAGATGGAGAAGGCGGTACGTGGTGGAGAAGGGAAGGCTGGTGTTTTTTCTGCCATCCTGGATGATCTTATGATAGTGGGCGGTTTTAGTGGAGGAGAGCAGGACCCGATAGAGCTTTATAGGATCTAATGAAATCTGGTGATGGATGATTATACCAGTTGTCCACCACAGATATTAAAATCTGCGTCCCATGGACTTAAGGAAGCTGAGATGAGGGGAATAGCAGGGGGAATGACTCGGTTGAGAGAGTGTAATGAATTTAGACAGGACAAGGGTATAATTGGGTGTAGAGAGTTTGATTTAATAAGCCAGTAGCTGCAGAGATGTCGTGGAGAATATTTGGTCAAATGTGAGATAGCTGGGAATTTGAAAGTGCAGTGGTAAGGTATTGAGAGAGCTTTTTTTCCCAGGGCGGATAAGAAAAGAAATGGGTTTAGGAGGAGGAAGGGGAATATGGGTAGAGAGTGATATAGAAAAAAGTTACAGCATTAATCTCTTCCATATGAGTAATATAGAAACATAGAAGATAGGAGCAGGAGTAGGCCATTCGGCCCTTCGATCCTGTTCCGCCTTTTAATGAGATCCTGACTGGTCATCCAAATTTACTACCCTGTCCCTGCTTTCTCCCCATATCCCTTGATTGCTTTAGCCTTAAGAAATATATCCAACTCCTTCTTGAATATATTTAATGAATTGGCCTCAACTGCCTTCTGTGGTAGAGAATTCCACAGGTTCACCACATTCTGGGTGAAGAAATTCCTCCTCATCTCTGTCCTAAATGGCTTACCCCTTATCCTTAGACTGTGACCCCTGGTTCTGGAGTCCCCCACCATCAGGAACATCCTTCCTGCATCTAATCTGTCTAGTCCTGTTAGAATATTATAAGTTTCAATGAGATCCCCTCTCATTCTTCTAAACTCTAGCGAATATAAGCCCAATCGACCCAATCTCTCTTCATACGTCATTCCTGCCATCCCAGGTATCAGTCTTGTGAATCTTCGCTGCACTCTCTCCATGGCAAGAACATCCTACCTCAGATAAGGCGACCAAAACTGCACACAATACTCAAGGTGTGGTCTCACCAAGGCCCTGTACAACTGCAGCAAAACATCCTTGCTCCTGTACTCGAGTCCTCTCGCTATGAAGGCCAACATACTTTTTGACTTCTTAACCACCTGCTGCACCTGCATGCTTACCTTCAGCGGCTGGTGCACAAGGACACCCAGGTCTCGTTCTACTTCCCCTTCTCCCAAACTATTGCCATTCAGATAATAGTCTATCTTCCTGTTTTTGCCACCAAAGTGGATAACCTCATATTTATCCACATTATACTGCATCTGCCATGCACCTGTGTCATTATTAGGCAATGATTCTGTAAGCTGAAATTTTAATTGGCACTGCTGGAGATAAAATATCGTCAAGCTAATTCCCTCCCTTATCAATAATAGAATTCGGCTCAGAATCATTTAGCTGGAGTGTGAGTTGAAGACACTCAAACACATAAGGGAGGGGGTAGAATTTCTGGACAGTTTTAAAGACAATACCGTCACACCCCAGAGGAAATCACAGATTCAGGATAGGGAGGGTGTGACTATTAGGGAGGCGGGTAGTGGGGATTTAGGAGAGGTTGAGCAGGAGGTTCCACAGACACTGGTCCTGTCCAACATGTACGCTGTACTCCCTGTGAGGACAAGGAGAAAAACTGCAGGGAGGAGAGCCACAATGCAGACCAAGGCACCGTGGCTCAGAGGAGGCGGGTGTGTGTGAAGAGCTGAATAGAAATGTGGTATTGATAGGGGATGCTATAATTAGGGGGATAGATAGCGTCCTCTGCAGCCAAGAACGAAAATCCCAAAGGGCGTGTTGCCTACCCGGTGCCACGGTAAGCGATATTTTACGGCAGCTGGAGAGGAAATTGGACAGGGAAGAGGTAAATCCAGTTGTCGTGGTCCATGTTGTAACAAGTAAAATAAGTAGGAGCAGGTAGGCAGTCCTACTGAAAGAGTGTCAGGAGATAGGATCTAAATTAAAAAGCCGTAACTCGATGGGAATCATCTCTGAATTACTGCCAAAGCCACGTGCAAATTGGCTCAGAAGAAGTAAGATCATGAGAATTAACACGTGGCGAAAGGGCTGGTTTGGGAAAGAGGGGTTCTTTTCATTGGACACTGGTACCAGTTCTGGGACAGGAAGGACCTGTACCGAGGGTACCGGCTCCACCTGAACCGGAATGTGGCCCGCGTCCTTGCAGAAAGGGTAAATAAGAAGGTGGCAAAGGATTTAAACTAGTATCATTGGAGGAGACATCTACAACAAACGTAAGCAGCCTAAATATAAAGAAAACAGAAAAAGAGAGCATAAGAATGAATAAAAGTGAGGGAGGACACTGATGGCAATGGAATAAATAGTTATGGAACAGGAGTCTAAAAGGATGGTTAAGCATAAATTGAGAGGAAATCCTATTAAAATGAGTTAACCTGTCTGTATATCAATGCACACAGTGTCCATAATAAGACAGGGGAGCTGAAGGTAATCATGCATTGTGAGGAACCAGACAAAGTAGGGATTACTGAGTCATGGCTGCAGATAAACAGGACTGGGAATTTAACATTGCAGGTAAAACTTATTTAGAAAAGATAGGGAGAGGAAAGGGGGAGCAGGAGTAGCTGCTCTTATTAGGGATAACATAATGACAGTAGAACAAATTGGCACAGATATCAGCAAACCAAGCACTAGCAATTATTTCTAGACGGATAGAACTGAAATGTAGGAATATTATGCTGAATCTGTATCAAATCTTGGTTAGACCACACTTGGAGGACTGCGTGTAGTTGTGGTCACCAAATTATAAAAAGAAATATAGTGGCACTGGAGCGGTTGCAGTGAATCAAGGATGACACAAGAAATGCGAGGGTATTGTACGGGGGCATCTTTTACCTGGTTCATGGTAATTTACCTCGTCAGCAGCCTTTGCCTGCACGTGACCAATTCCAATCTTTTACCTGGTTGACGGTAATTTACCTGGTCAGACAGCTTTTGCAGTGCACTGTAAACCAATTTCCAGACAGCGGTTTCGAATCGCTAAAACCCACCTTCCAGTTCTGACTGGAGGAACTTATAATTAATGATATATTAAAACGGACAAAATGGTCTGGATGCGAGAAAATCAAACTTTATTAACTAAAGAAAATTACACCACACGATCAATGTAAAATTGCTTAACGGGGAAGGCAGACGGCAAAGACGAGGGATAAATGGCTACAATGTAAGTCTTACAATCTTAGCAATTTCCCTTAAATTACCAGCTCTCTAACTCCTTACTAGATTGCCTTGCTGAGGAATCGGAAACCTGCTCACCTATGTTCCAGAGAGAGTAGAGCTCACCTGCAGTCCAAGGAATAAGAGAGAGAGAAGCTTCTGAGAAGCTATCTTTATATACTGTGAGCTCCTGCTGTTTGGTGCTGAAAAGGTCTGTGTGCAAATTCACGCCGAAAAGTTCGAATACACAAGAGGAAGGCCATGATTGGGTGATTCAAACGGGCTATTTCCCAGTGGCCACACTGCTCCCATTGTCTGGAATGGGTGATTCAAACCCATTAATTCTTAAACTGTTCCCTTTCTCAGTTTGAGTGTCTTTTCCATAGTTTCAGTGTGTTCTCATTGTGTGCTGGGCTTTGAATGGAGTTGGATTACTGTGTAAACAGAAACCCATTCATTGTGGTCACTGAAACTGCAGTCTCACGTGGTTTCATCCATTATGTCAACAAGGTAGCAGTTTCCTGTAAACAAACATTGCCTCTGTAGGGAAGGAAAACTCCCTGTTTTTGATTGACAGAATCTGACTGCCACTGCTTGATCCTCCCACTTTTCACAGACCTACACGAGCTGTTTTACAAGCCCTATTGTCCTTGGCCATGCTGTTCTGATGGTCATTTTTAAACCTTTGCAATTTACACAACTCAGGGGTACAAATTATTAATAAAATGTGCTGTCTGAAAGTGTGTGAATTTTTCCACGAAGTTCCTCGATTCCGGTGTTGTCCACGTGCTGCCAAACCCAACGCAGCCCCCCCCCCCCTGTGATTCTGGGTATGTTCAAAACATTGTCTAACCCAGCGGCAATTTAAATTCCATGGCCTAGAAATTCATTTTTTGGGGCGGGAAAATCGGGCGGCCGCTAAAGTTTGCGCCCGGCACAAATTCGAGGCCACTTCACCGATATTCATTAGCTTCGCCATAAGAGTTTGCTCGAGCGCTAAAACTGGCAATGCACAGCTCTCTTTAGGCGCTAAGCCGGAGGTGCTGAGCGATACCGCCGAGGCCTGGCTCAGCGCAGGTGTGGCCATTTCTTGATTGACAGCAGACACCCTGGTGCCGGCCAGCTCTTAAGGGGGAAGGGTCGAGTTGGTCTGCTGCCACGCCCTGGACACTGCAGCCCTCCAGCTAGGCCTGAACACTGCTGCTGGACCCAAATAGCGCCTGAAAGGATGGAGAAGCCCCGTGAACGAGCACAGCGCTTCTCAGAGCATGATCTGAGGGTGCTGGTTGGCGCTGTGGAGAAGAGACGCCATATTTTGTTTCCGGACAATGGGAAGAAGCCATCGGCCCGCGTCTACCGGAAAGCCTGGAGGCATGTCGCCACCAGGGTGACATCCAACAGTGAGGTCCCAAGGAGCTCTGTGCAATGCCGCAAAAAGCTAAATGACCGCGCCAGGATTGTCAGAGTGAGTACCCTTTCCAGTGTCCTCCTCATCCTTGCATGTGCACCTCACATTATGGGCAAAGGGCCCTGAAAGCCCTAATGGCCAGCCCTCATGCAGCAGCTATGGGACAGTCATGAACATCAATTGCACATTGTGCACTTAACACACTGGCCAGATTATTCCACCATGGGAGGCAGTGCACACAAGATCAGGGCTACACACTGGCCAGGATATTCCACCATGGGAGGCAGTGCACACAAGATCAGGGCTACACACTGGCCAGGATATTCCACCATGGGAGGCAGTGCACACAAGATCAGGGCTACACACTGGCCAGGCTATTCCACCATGGGAGGCAGTGCACACAAGGTCAGGGTTACACACTGTACTTAGAGGCCGTCCTTTCTCTTGCAGGCAAAGCTGGCCAATAATAAGAGGAGCCGGACTGAGACCGGGGGAGGCAGACCCCAGATCCAGCCGCTCACCGAGCTGCAACAGCGCGTGGAGCGCATCATGGGTGCCCGGGTGTTTGGCCCCGTTGCATCTGGAGATGCCGACCCTGTTCTGGGCACCAATGGTAAGGACATCAACTTTTGGACCTCTCTCGTCCCACTTGCGCATCAGATCTTCATCTTTTGCCACTGTCCGACCAATGCGCTAAATGCCACCACTCATGCATCCCTCGCTGACGCCCTCTCCTCACTCTAAAGCTACTCTTGTGCCTTCCTGCTTTCAGATGGTGAGGAGGAGGTCCCTGAAGTTGCCAGTGACAGCCCCTCAGAAGAGGAGGAGGAGGAGGAGCAAGAGGAAGGCGGCCCATCAGGGGAACCCTCAGCCGCGGCAAGCCATGCCAATGTAGGGGAGACGTCTTCCCTGGAGGGGAGCCTGGGGGAAGTGTCGGAGGGGAGTGTAGCTCCTGGGACCAGCGGCCTGCAGAAATGCGGGAGGGGGGTGGAAGCTCAGCGGCCTTCTCCCCAGAGGGGGGAAGGGTCAGAGGGGAGTCCAATTGCTGGGCCCAGCGGCGTCCAGCAATGCAGGAAGGGTCGGCCAGCTCGGCGGCCTTCTCCCCAGAGGGAGAGTCCGGCCTCCAGTCCGGAGACGGTCAACGCCGAGGAGATGCGCCGCCGCGAGGACATGTCCGCGGACTCGGAGCGCTGGCACACGGAGCTCATGGGGGTAGTGGCACGGATGCCTGAGGCCATCGAATCCCTGTCTCGGAGTGTGACCGAATTCAGGGCCTCACAGGCCACCAGTTTGGTGGAATTCGCGGCAGCTCAGGCAGCGACTGGCCAGGTGTTCAGTGGTGCCGTGCAGTCACTGGCTGCTCTGATGCGGTCACAGAACAGGGCAACACGGGCACTCACTGCTGCCACACTCGCTGTGTCAGCCAGGCATCGCCAGGGCACCCGGCGCGCTGCAGCAGCACAGCGGTCTGTCCCTCGGCAGATTGCTGCACATGCTGCAGTGCTGGCCCGGGCGAGTGCCAGTGTCTCAGGTGACCAGCGAGCACCTGCCATCTATTAGCTTGCCCCCATTCCTCCAGCCGCCACTGCCACTCCCCCAGTGGAGCTGCCATGAGCTGCTGCAGCGACTGATGCTGCCCAGCCGCAGCTGCAGCATTCACCAGCCGGCCCCTCGAGTGCTAGACCTCGTCTAGGTCGACCCCAAAGGGCATCTGCCGTCACGACATGTGCCGCTCAGGAGCCTTCCCCCAGCCTTGCAGCAGCCACTGGCCTCACTTTGAGGAGGAGCAGCAGGGCATGCAGGGGCCGCCAAAGTTTGCAGAAGGCATCGCCCTCGTGGGCCACAAAGTAGAGGGTGTGTCCAAATGTTTTGTTTTTTGGAATGGGTGTTTTGTGAAGGCCGAGGATGAAGGCCATTTTTGTTTACATATTTTGTTAATCCGCCCCAGGTTGTGGGAGTGAGTCATGTGTGTAAGTGTTTTTTGGGGGTTTCGTGTGTTTTTGGTTTTCATGTGGGAAGGGCCTTGAGTTTGTACAATAAACCATTTTATTTATTCACATTGTCCATGTTTGATCTTTGAAGTGTTTGTTGCCTTAACCGGCTGAGGGCTTGCGGAGCAGCTGCAATCATGTTCTTTCATTGGCACAAGCCATCCCCTGACAGGGGGCTGAGAAGTGACGTTCAATAAGCCGCCGACGGGCGGCCCTTGGACCTTCTGCCTCCCTCCTGGTCTGGTACTCCTCCACCTCCTCCTCCTCATGCTCCTCCTGCTCCTCCTCCTGAGGTGGTGGTCCAACGTGAGGTGGCAGTGCCTGATTCCTGCAGATAGCCAGGTTGTGCAGCATACAGCAAACGACGACGAATTGGGAGACTCGCTCCTGCGAATACTGGAGGGCTCCCCCGGAGCGATCCAGACAGTGGAACCATTGCTTCAGGATGCCGATTGTTTGTTTGATGAGGTTCCTGGTCGCTTGATGGCTCTCGTTGTATGCCTCTTCAGCAGGGGTCGTGGGTGCGCGGAGCGGGGTCATGAGCCAGGTACGCAAAGGATAGCCTTTGTCCCCGATAAGCCATCCTCTTGGGTGAGGCTGTGCCTGGAACATGTCAGCCACAGTTGTCTGTCGCAGGATAAAGGCATCGTGGCTGCTGCCTGGAAAGCGGGCATTGACAGCTAGGATGTGCTGCCTGTGGTCACACACCAGCTGTACGTTGAGGGAATGGTAGCCCTTCCGGTTGCAGTAATCCTCGGCATGCTCCAGAGGTGCCCGCAAAGCCACATGCGTGCAGTCAATGGCGCCCTGCACCATGGGGAAGCCCGCTATTCTTGCAAATCCCACTGCACGCTGCTGCTGCTTGTCCAGGGTCATGGGGAAGGAGATGAATTGACGTCTCCTTCTGAAAAGTGCATTGGTCACCTGGCAGATGCAGCAATGCACGGCGAACTGGGAGATGTTAGCGATGTCCCCAGTAGCGGATTGGAAGGAGCCGGTGGCATAGAAGTTGAGAGCCATCGTCACCTTCACTGCCACCGACAGAGACGTCCTGCCATCAGCTGTGGACGCAGATCTCTGTGAAGCAGCTGGCAGATGTCTGCAACCACCTCCCTTCTGAATCGCAGCCTCCTAACACACTGCGTGGCAAACATGTTGAGATAAGAGAACTGCTGGCGGTATAGCCTGGGTGGGTAAGGCCTCACTTGGCGACGCCTGTTGCCCCCTCTGCATCTAGCCAGGGCTGCCACTCTCTCACGGCGTCTGTAAGCCCTTCCGACATAATGCTGAAACTCAGCGTTGGCACCCAATGCAGCCCCCATAATATGCTGGCAAACACTGAGATCTCAATGAAGGCAAAGATAATTGCAGAGCTCTGGCCTGAAGCCAAAAATACCTGTCCTAGTGTTGGGCCAAAGCAGTAAGCTCTCTTCCTTGGTCTCTCTCCAAAGATCCGTTGCACAAGAGTGAATGCTGCAAAATGGCTGCCCTTTATAGTGCAGGGTAAGTGCCCTTTAATTTGTGCTCCCCGCGGCCCGCCTCGGCTGTGTACCATTCCACTCAACAGTCATTAGGGCCGCCCGGCACACAATGGGGCGGCGCGAGTGAAGTTCCGGTTCCGGGCGCACAAAGGGCGTTGCACGACGAAATGACGTCATGATCTGTGCGCGCAGATGAGCGCGCGCAAAGACTTTGTGCCGGTGCTAAATGTCTACTGAAGTTGGGGCGAGGCGCAGATCTGCTCCTCCTAAGGCGCTAACGGCTGGCGCAGCCAACTGAATTTCTAGGCCCATGAGTCTTCGTCCATGATGAAGATTAATATCTCCAGTATCTCTGGGGCTGAGGGATTTTGCGAACCCCTACACTCTGCCCTTTGGATACTTCCAACTTGTTGTAGTACCCCCTTGAAGAAAGTGAGCAAAACTTTCTGACCCCCGACAAACAATCATCCCCTGTATTTGCCTGTGGCTACCTACCACTGATCCCCCGACCCATCTATTCCCCTCAAATTCGAGAAAAACCATGGTACAGTAGACATCTACAGATACATCAATTACAAAATGTTACAACAAGGGGTCTCATACCCCTGCACCACTTGTTCACAGAATCACAGAAACCCCACAGTGCAGATAGAGGCCATTTCGGCTCATCGAGCCTGCACCGACACATATCCCACCCGATCCCCATAACCCCTGCACCAACACATATCCCACCCTATCCCTGTAACCCCACGTATTTAATCCCCCTAACACAAAGGGTCAATTTATCATAGCCAATCAACCTAACCCGCACATCTTTGGACTGTGGGAGGAAACCGGAGCACCCGGAGAAAACCCACGCAAACACGGGGAAAATGTGCAAACTCCACACAGACAGTTGCCAGAGGCCAGATTCGAAACCGAGTCTCTGGCGCTGTGAGGCAACAGTGCTAACCACTATGCCACCGTGCTTGTTACATTATAACATATTACAAAATGATGCAATCTTAGTTATACAATGTAAT
The DNA here is from genome assembly GCF_052327205.1 of Somniosus microcephalus. Classification (NCBI taxonomy): domain Eukaryota; kingdom Metazoa; phylum Chordata; class Chondrichthyes; order Squaliformes; family Somniosidae; genus Somniosus; species Somniosus microcephalus. The sequence continues at coordinate 7,818,645 of NW_028225181.1, read as the reverse complement.
CAAAATTATCCCAAGCATGGAGAGGATTCCACGCCTCTGCACAGCTTGGAACTGTCAGGTATTGGATACATTATCTCGCTGGCCGACGTTTTATGCTTATTACTGATCGGCGATCTGTGGCCTTTATGTTCAATACTAAGCAGAGAGGCAAGATCAAAAATGATAAGATTTAAAGATGGCGAATAGAACTGTCAACATATGACTATGATATTCAGTACAGGTTTGGAGTATTTAATGAGCCATTGCATGCTTTGTCACGAGGAGTATGTGCTAGTCTAGGTATAGATAAGCTTCAATGTCTCCATGATGCACTCTGCCACCCTGGGGTTACCAGAATGAACCACTTCATTAAGTCCCATAATCTACCCTACTCTATTGAGGAGGTCCGGACAATGACCAGAACCTGTCGTGTTTGTGCTGAATGCAAACCCCGCTTCTATAAGCCGTCCGAGCCAGCTCATCTTATTAAAGCAACTCGACCATTTGAGCGTTTGAGTCTCGATTTTAAAGGTCCCCTTCCATCGAGCGGCTGTAATGTCAATTTCTTAATATTATAGACGAGTACTCTCGGTTCCCTTTTGTTATCCCCTGTCCGGATGTGACCAGTGCTGTTGTAATTAAATGCCTCTGCCAACTGTTTTCATTGTTTGGCATGCCTATCTATATACATAGTGATAGGGGTTCTTCCTTTATGAGCGAAGAATTGCGACAGTTTTTGCTATCGAAAGGAATTGCAACGAGCAGAACTACCAGCTATAACCCTCGTGGTAATGGGCAGGTCGAGAAAGAAAATGCGAGTGTGGAAGGCTATCGCATTGTCGCTGAAATCACGAGGCCTGCGGACTTCTCGCTGGCAGGATGTCCGGCCAGATGTGGTGCATTCCATAAGGTCTCTTTTGTGTACAGCGACGAAAGCCACACCTCATGAAAGGATGTTTGGCTTTCCAAGAAAAGCTACTAATGGAGTATCGTTACCCACATGGTTGACGGCCACGGGCCCTGTGCTGTTGCGCAGGCATGAGGAGGCCACAAGACTGATCCATTGGTGGAGGAAGTACAACTCCTTCATGCTAATGCTCAGTATGCGTACATTCAATATCCAGATGGGCGAGAGGATACGGTCCCTATTAAAGATCTTGCACCTGCTGGAGCTCGAAAAGAGTTCGACTCTGAGAGTAGAGTTTTCAGTCGTGGTATTGGACATTCAGAGACACAAACTCTCAGTATGGAAAACACTGATGATTCTGGGAATTCAGATGAACCGGAGTTGGAACTCCGGGAGGAGCCTTGGCAAGAGTTACGTCATTCCCAGAGGACTATTAGACCTCCTGACAGACGGAATCTATAGCAGGGGGTGAATGTGATGAAATAACTCTGTGTTCTGGATTGTCTGTTGTTGTACTTGTTTTAAGTTTCAACCTCATGGATTCAGGCAGTTATTCGGCACATCAATTTTATTAAGTAACAACTTTGGAAGATGGATTTATTTTTGAAACCAGAGCGTCTGGATATCGATCCCCATTCCACAGATGCATCGAAGAAATTTACGCATTGGCTTCGATGTTTTGAATACTTCATCGCATCGATCGATCCGACGGTTAACAAGTTGGGTCTTTTAACCAACTTGGTAAGTCATCAAACTTACTCTATATTTGAAGACATTACTACATATGAAGAGGCCCTTGCAGCTCTTAAGGCCCAGTACCTTAAGTTGGTTAATGAAGTATACGCCAGGTATCTTTTGTCTACTCACAGGCAATTACCCGAGGAATCCCTGGATGATTTTCTGCAGGATCTTAAGGCTTTGGATAAGGATTGCAACTACAAGGCTGTCTCTGCCATATTGTATCAGGAAGAAACCATCCACGATTCTTTCATATCTGGCCTTCGATCTAATTATGTTAGACAGAGACTCCTCGAGAATGACTCGTTAGTTTTAAAAACAGTCGTAGTTACGGCTCGATCATTAGATGTAGCCCAGAAGAATGTGGAAGTGTATGCATCAGCCCAAGCGTCTCTTTCAGACTCGTGTGTTCCGAGTATGGAGGCATCCATAACGCCAATGGTGCCTCCACTTAATCCAACTGCTGTGGCTGTATCCCATGGGTCTAAGTGTTATTTTTGTGGCCAATCTAAACACTCCAGGCAAAGATGCCCAGCCAGAGAGGTTACTTGTTTTAAATGTAAGAAACGGGGACATTTTAGTAAAGTGTGTAAGGGTAATCCTGTAGCTGATGTCTTCTCTGCTGCCACCTATCGTTTTGCTCTAGCCTCGGTTACGGTTGGCCAGACCATACCGTGTTCCTTGTCGAAATCTATGATGGACATTAAGATTAATGGTCGTCCTACTGGGTGTTTGATAGACTGTGGCAGTACTGAAAGTTTTAAACATCCCAACCTTGTTAACTCCTGTTCATTGAAGGTGTATCCTACTCGAAGTGAAATTGTGATGGCCTCCAAGTCCCTTACTTCGGAGGTAACTGGATATTGTAAAGTCACATTGACCATTAAGGATACGGAGTATAAAGACTTTAAACTTCTTATATTACCTCAGTTGTGTGTGAACTTAATTTTTGGCTTGGACTTCCAGTGTCAGCATGAGAGCGTTACCCTTAATATGGTGGGTCTCAGCCTCCACTCACAGTCTGCGGCCTTTCTACTTTAAAAGTAAGTCCACCTTCTTTGTTCATGAATCTTGCTCCTAATTGTAGACCTATAGTGACTAACAGTCGACTGTATAGTTCAGAAGATAAAACATTTATAAAAGAGGAAGTGGAAAGGCATCAACGGGAGGGAATCATCGAACACAGTAATAGCCATGGCGTGCCCAGGTGGTGGTGGTTAAAACTAATGAAAAGAAAAGACTTGTGGTCGATTTTAGCCAGACTATAAACTTGTATACCCAATTGGACGCCTATCCTTTGCCTCGTATTTCTGAGATGGTGAACCAGATAGCTTAGTATCGCGTGTTCTCCACCATTGATTTAAAGTCTGCCTACCATCAACTCCCTATCAAAATAGAAGACCGACCTTATACGGCCTTCGAAGCTAAAGGACGCCTGTATCAATTTCTTAGGGTGCCCTTTGGAGTGACGAATGGGGAATCCGTCTTCCAACGGGAGATGGATCGAGGAGTATGTGCTACTCTAGGTATAGATAAGCTTCAAAGTCTCCACGATGCACTCTGCCACCCTGGGGTTACCAGAATGAAACACTTCATTAAGTCCCACAATCTACCCTACTCTATTGAGGAGGTCCGGACAATGACCAGAACCTGTCGTGTTTGTGCTGAATGCAAACCCCGCTTCTATAAGCCGTCCGAGCCAGCTCATCTTATTAAAGCAACTCGACCATTTGAGCATTTGAGTCTCGATTTTAAAGGTCCTCTTCCATCGAGCGACCGTAATGTCTATTTTCATAATATTATAGACGAGTACTCTCGGTTCCCTTTTGTTATCCCCTGTTCGGATGTGACCAGTGCTGTTGTAATTCAATGCATCTCCCAACTGTTTTCTTTGTTTGGCATGCCTAACTATATACAAAGTGATAGGGGTTCTTCCTTTATGAGTGAAGAATTGCGACAGTTTTTGCTATCGAAAGGAATTGCAACGAGTAGAACTACCAGCTATAATCATCGTGGTAATGGGCAGGTCGAGAAAGAAAATGCGACAGTGTGGAAGGCTATCGTATTGTCTCTGAAGTCACAAGGCCTGCCGACCTCTCGTTGGCAGGATGTCCTGCCAGACGTGGTGCATTCCATAAGGTCTCTTTTGTGTACAGCGACGAATGCCACCCCTCATGAAAGGATGCTTAGCTTTCCAAGAATAGCTACTAATGGAGTATCGTTACCCACATGGTTGATGACCACGGGCCCTGTGTTGTTGTGCAGACATGTGACAGGCCACAAGACTGATCCACTGGTGGAGGAAGTACAACTCCTCCATGTTAATCCCCAGTATGCGTACATTCAATATCCGGATGGGCAAGAGGATACGGTCTCTATTAAAGATCTTGCACCTGCTGGAGTTCAAAAAGAGTTTGACTCTGAGAGTAGAGATTTTAATCATGGTATTGGACCTTTAGAGACACAAACCCTCAGTGTGGAAAACACTGATGATTCTGGGACTTCGGATGAACTGGAGTTGGTACTCCGGGATAAGCCTTGGCAAGAGTTACGTCATTCCCAGAGGACTATCAGACATCCTGACAGATTGAATCTATAGCAGGGGGTGAATGTGATGAAATAACTCTGTGTTCTGGATTGTCTGTTGTAGTATTGTTAATGTCTGTAAATGTTTTACAAGTGTAGCCAATAATGTTGCTCCCTAGCTCTGTCTTTATGGATCCTCCTGATTGGTGTGAGTCTTATTAATAAGAGCTGGGTTTTACTCATAAGGGCTGGGTCGGTGATGAACGATGGTTGCCCTGTGTTAACTTGATGCCAAGATTCTTACGTTATAAATGCCTTTAGTTTTAAGTTGTAACCTGATGGATTCAGGCAGTTATTTGGCACTTCAGGGACGTACAGTCTCTGTCACAGGTGGGGCAGACGTTGGTGGAAGGGGTGGGTGGTAGGTGTGCTTGGGTTGACGTGCGCTCATTGTGCTGCTGCGCTTGGCTTCGCTTGCTCCCGGTGAACAGACTCGAGGTGTTCGCTGACTTCGTGGATGCTTGTCCTCCACTTTGTGTGGTCTTGGGCCAGGGATTCCCAGTTGTCGGTGTGGATGTTATATGATTTCAAGGAAGCATTGAGGGTGTCCTTGAAGCGTTTCATCAACCACCTGGGCTCTCTTGCCGTGCCGGAGCTCTGAGCAGAATGCTTGATTTGGGTGTCTCGATTTGGGCATGCGGATGATGTGACCCGTCCATCTGAGCTGATTGAGCGTGGTCTAAGCTTCGATGCTGGAGATGTTGGCCTGAGCAATAAGACTGGCGTTGGTGCACCTATCCTGCCAATGGATTTGCAGGATCTTGCAAAGGCAGCGTTGATGTTACCTCTGCAGTGTTTTGAGGTGCCTGCTGTACATGGTCCATGTCTCTGAGGCATACAGCAGCGTGGGTATCACTGCTGTTGTGTAGACCATGAGCTCAGTGCCAGCTTTGAGGTCCTGGTCTTCAAACACTCTCTTCCTCAGGTGACCAAATGCTGCACTGGCACACTGAAGGCAGTGTTGGTATTTGTCGTCGAAATCTGCCCTTGTTGACAGTAGGCTGCCGAGGTATGGAAAGTGGTCCAAGTTGTCCAAGGCCTTTTCGTGGATTTTAATAATCAGGGGCAGTAATGTGTGGCAGGGGCAGGTTGGTAGAGGACCTTTGTCTTTCAGATGTTCAGTGTAATGCCAATGCTCTCGTATGCTTCAATGAAGGTGCTGATGATGGTTTGGAGATCGACCTCCGAGTGAGCGCAGACGCAAGCGTCATCTGCATACTGTAATTCGATGACAGAGAATGGGACGACCTTTGATTTGGACTGGAGGTGATGGAGGTTGAACAGTTTCCCGTTTGTTCTGTAAAATTTTTCTGATCCAGTGGGGAGCTTACTGAGGGTGAGATGGAGGATTGCAGAAAGGAAAATCGAGAAAAACGTCGGTGCGATGACATAGCCTTCCATGACCACAGTTCGGACGTGAATTGAGTCTGTGCTGGAACCGTTGGTCAGGATCACGTCTTGCATTTTGTCGTGAAGCAGGCGGGGGTTAGTGACAAACTTTTGCATAGTTCATTGTGAAATTGGGAGGAAGCAGTAAATGGTACAATTGGGGAGGGCAGCAGTGCATTGTGGAATTGGGAAGCAGCAGTAAATGGTACAATTGGGGAGGGCAGCAGTACTTTGTGGAAATGGGAGGCAGCAGTAAATTTTACATTTGCGGAGTGCATCAGTAAATTGTGGAATTGGGAGGTGGCAGTAAATGGTACAAATGTGGAGGTCAGCAGGACATTATGAAATTTGGAGGCAGCAGTAAATGGTATAATTGGGGAGGGCAGCAGAATATTGTGGAATTGGGAGGCGACAGTAAATGTTACAATTTGGGAATGTCAGCAGTACATTGTGGAATTGGGGGGCAGCAGTACATTGTCAAATTATAGAGGGCAGAAGTACATTGAGGAATTGGGAGGTGGCAGTAAATAGTACAATTAGTGAGGGCAGCAATATATTGTGGAATTTGGAAGCAGCTTTAAAAGTTACAATTGCGGAGGGCATCCGCACATTGTGGAATTGGGAGGACGCAGTAAATGTACAATGGGGAGGGCAGCAGTACATTGTGGATTTGGGAGGTGGCAGTAAATGGTACAATTGGGGAGGGCAGCAGTACATTGTGGAATTGGGAGGACGCAGTAAATGTACAATGGGGAGGGCAGCAGTACATTGTGGATTTGGGAGGTGGCAGTAAATGGTACAATTGGGGAGGGCAGCAGTACATTGTGGAATTGGGAGGTGGCAGTAAATGGTACAATTGGGGAGGGCAGCAGTACATTGTGGAATTGGGAGGTGGCAGTAAATGGTACAATTGGGGAGGGCAGCAGTACATTGTGGAATTGGGAGGTGGCAGTAAATGGTACAATTGGGGAGGGCAGCAGTACATTGTGGAATTGGGAGGCAGCAGTAAATGGTACAATTGGGGAGGGCAGCAGTACATTGTGGAATTGGGAGGCGGCAGTAAATGGTACAATTGGGGAGGGCAGCAGTACATTGTGGAATTGGGAGGCAGCAGTAAATGGTACAATTGGGGAGGGCAGCAGTACATTGTGGAATTGGGAGTTGGCAGTAAATGGTACAATTGGGGAGGGCAGCAGTACATTGTGGAATTGGAAGGTGGCAGTAAATGGTACAATGGGGAGGGCAGCAGTACATTGTGGAATTGGAAGGTGGCAGTAAATGGTACAATTGGGGAGGGCAGCAGTACATTGTGGAATTGGGAGGCTGCAGTAAATGGTACAATTGGGGAGGGCAGCAGTACATTGTGGAATTGGGAGGCAGCAGTAAATGGTACAATTGGGGAGGGCAGCAGTACATTGTGGAATTGGAAGGTGGCAGTAAATGGTACAATGGGGAGGGCAGCAGTACATTGTGGAATTGGGAGGCGGCAGTAAATGGTACAATTGGGGAGGGCAGCAGTACATTGTGGAATTGGGAGGCGGCAGTAAATGGTACAATTGGGGAGGGCAGCAGTACATTGTGGAATTGGAAGGTGGCAGTAAATGGTACAATTGGGGAGGGCGGCAGGACATTGTGGAATTGGGGGGCGGCAGTAAATGGTACAATTGGGGAGGGCAGCAGTACATTGTGGAATTGGGAGGCAGCAGTAAATGGTACAATTGGGGAGGGCAGCAGTACATTGTGGAATTGGGAGGCGGCAGTAAATGGTACAATTGGGGAGGGCAGCAGTACATTGTGGAATTGGGAGGCAGCAGTAAATGGTACAATTGGGGAGGGCAGCAGTACTTTGTGGGTTTGGGAGGCGGCAGTAAATGGTACTATTGTCGAGGGCAGCAGTACATTGTGGAATTGGGAGGCGGCAGTAAATTGTATAATTGGGGAGGGCAGCAGTACATTGTGGAATTGGGAGGCAGCAGTAAATGGTACAATGGGGAGGGCAGCAGTACATTGTGGGTTTGGGAGGCGGCAGTAAATGGTGCAATTGGGGAGGGCAGCAGTACATTGTGGAATTGGGAGGCAGCAGTAAATGGTACAATTGGGGAGGGCAGCAGTACATTGTGGATTTGGGAGGCGGCAGTAAATGGTACAATTGGGGAGGGCAACAGGCATTGTGGAATTGGGAGGCAGCAGTAAATGGTACAATTGGGGAGGGCAGCAGTACATTGTGGAATTGGGAGGCAGCAGTAAATGGTACAATTGGGGAGGGCAGCAGTACATTGTGGAATTGGGAGGCGGCAGTAAATGGTACTATTGGGGAGGGCAGCAGTACATTGTGGAATTGGGAGGTGGCAGTAAATGGTACTATTGGGGAGCGCAGCAGTACATTGTGCAATTGGGAGGTGGCAGTAAATGGTACAATTGGGCAGGGCAGCAGTACATTGTGGAATTGGGAGGCAGCAGTAAATGGTACAATTGGGGAGGGCAGCAGTACATTGTGGAATTGGGAGGTGGCAGTAAATGGTACAATTGGGGAGGGCAGCAGTACATTGTGGAATTGGGAGGAAGCAGTAAATGGTACAATTGGGGAGGGCAGCAGGACATTGTGGAATTGGGAGGAAGCAGTAAATGGTACAATAAGAGAGGGCAGCAGTACATTGTGGAATTGGGTGGCAGCAGTAAATGGTACAATTGGGGAGGGCAGCAGTACATTGTGGAATTGGGAGGTGGCAGTAAATGGTACAATTGGGGAGGGCAGCAGGACATTGTGGAATTGGGAGGAAGCAGTAAATGGTACAATTGGGCAGGGCAGCAGTACATTGTGGAATTGGGAGGCGGCAGTAAATGGTACAATTGGGGAGGGCAGCAGTACATTGTGGAATTGGGAGGCAGCAGTAAATGGTACAATTGGGGAGGGCAGCAGTACATTGTGGAATTGGGAGGAAGCAGTAAATGGCACAATTGGGGAGGGCAGCAGTACATTGTGGAATTGGGAGGCAGCAGTAAATGGTACAATTGGGGAGGGCAGCAGTATATTGTGGAATTGGGAGGTGGCAGTAAATGGTACAATTGGGGAGGGCAGCAGTACATTGTGGAATTGGGAGGCAGCAGTAAATGGTACAATTGGGGAGGGCAGCAGTACATTGTGGAATTGGGTGGCAGCAGTAAATGGTACAATTGGGGAGGGCAGCAGTACATTGTGGAATTGGGAGGTGGCAGTAAATGGTACAATTGGGGAGGGCAGCAGTACATTGTGGAATTGGGTGGCAGCAGTAAATGGTACAATTGGGGAGGGCAGCAGTACATTGTGGAATTGGGAGGTGGCAGTAAATGGTACAATTGGGGAGGGCAGCAGTACATTGTGGAATTGGGAGGTGGCAGTAAATGGTACAATTGGGGAGGGCAGCAGTACATTGTGGAATTGGGTGGCAGTAAATGGTACAATTGGGGAGGGCATCAGTACATTGTGGAATTGGGAGGTGGCAGTAAATGGTACAATTGAGGAGGGCAGCAGGACATTGTGGAATTGGGAGGTGGCAGTAAATTGTAAAATTGGGGAGGGCAGCAGAACATTGTGGAATTGGGAGGTGGCAGTAAATTGTAAAATTGGGGAGGGCAGCAGTACATTGTGGAATTGGGAGGCAGCAGTAAATGGCACAATTGGGGAGGGCAGCAGTACATTGTGGAATTGGGAGGCGGCAGTAAATGGTGCAATTGGGGAGGGCAGCAGTACATTGTGGAATTGGGAGGAAGCAGTAAATGGTAAAATTGGGGAGGGCAGCAGTACATTGTGGAATTGGGAGGTGGCAGTAAATGGTAAATTGGGGAGGGCAGCAGTACACTGGAATTGGGAGGTGGCAGTAAATGGTACAATTGGGGAGGGCAGCAGTACATTGTGGAATTGGGAGGCAGCAGTAAATGGTACAATTGGGGAGGGCAGCAGTACATTGTGGAATTGGGAGGTGGCAGTAAATGGTACAATTGGGGAGGGCAGCAGTACACTGGAATTGGGAGGTGGCAGTAAATGGTACAATTGGGGAGGGCAGCAGTACATTGTGGAATTGGGAGGCGGCAGTAAATGGTACAATTGGGGAGGGCGGCAGTACATTGTGGAATTGGGAGGCGGCAGTAAATGGTACAATTGGGGAGGGCGGCAGTACATTGTGGAATTGGGAGGTGGCAGTAAATGGTACAATTGGGGAGGGCGGCAGTACATTGTGGAATTGGGAGGTGGCAGTAAATGGTACAATTGGGGAGGGCAGCAGTACATTGTGGAATTGGGTTGAAGCAGTAAATGGTAAAATTGGGGAGGGCAGCAGTACATTGTGGAATTGGGAGGTGGCAGTAAATGGTAAATTGGGGAGGGCAGCAGTACATTGTGGAATTGGGAGGCAGCAGTAAATGGTACAATTGGGGAGGGCAGCAGTGCATTGTGGAATTGGGAGGCGGCAGTAAATGGTACAATTGGGGAGGACAGCAGGACATTGTGGAATTGGGAGGCAGCAGTAAATGGTACTATTGGGGAGGGCAGCAGTACATTGTGGAATTGGGAGGCAGCAGTAAATGGCACAATTGGGGAGGACAGCAGGACATTGTGGAATTGGGAGGTGGCAGTAAATGGCACAATTGGGGAGGGCAGCAGTACATTGTGGAATTGGGAGGTGGCAGTAAATGGTACAATTGGGGAGGGCAGCAGTACATTGTGGAATTGGGAGGCGGCAGTAAATGGTACATTTGGGGAGGGCAGCAGTACATTGTGGAATTGGGAGGCAGCAGTGAATGGTGCAATGGGGAGGGCAGCAGGAGATTGTGCAATTGGGAGGTGGCAGTAAATGGTACAATTGGGGAGGGCAGCAGTACGTTGTGGAATTGGGAGGCGGCAGTAAATGGTATAATTGGGGAGGGCAGCAGTACATTGTGGAATTGGGCAGCAGCAGTAAATGGTACAATTGGGGAGGGCAGCAGTACATTGTGGAATTGGGAGGCGGCAGTAAATGGTACAATTGGGGAGGGCAGCAGTACATTGTGGAATTGGGAGGTGGCAGTAAATGGTATAATTGGGGAGGGCAGCAGTACATTGTGGAATTGGGAGGCAGCAGTAAATGGTACAATTGGGGAGGGCAGCAGTACATTGTGGAATTGGGAGGTGGCAGTAAATGGTACAATTGGGGAGGGCAGCAGTACACTGTGGAATTGGGAGGCAGCAGTAAATGGTACAATTGGGGTGGGCAGCAGTACATTGTGGAATTGGGAGGCAGCAGTAAATGGCACAATTGGGGAGGGCAGCAGTACTTTGTGGAATTGGGAGGCGGCAGTAAATGGTACATTTGGGGAGGGCAGCAGTCCATTGTGGAATTGGGAGGCAGCAGTAAATGGCACAATTGGGGAGGGCAGCAGTACTTTGTGGAATTGGGAGGCGGCAGTAAATGGTACAATTGGGGAGGGCAGCAGTACACTGTGGAATTGGGAGGCAGCAGTAAATGGTACAATTGGGGTGGGCAGCAGTACATTGTGGAATTGGGAGGCAGCAGTGAATGGTGCAATGGGGAGGGCAGCAGGAGATTGTGCAATTGGGAGGTGGCAGTAAATGGTACAATTGGGGAGGGCAGCAGTCCATTGTGGAATTGGGAGGAAGCAGTAAATGCTACAATTGGGGAGGGCAGCAGCACATTGTGGAATTGGGAGGCAGCAGTAAATGGTACAATTGGGGAGGGCAACAGTACATTTTGAATTTGGGAGGCGGCAGTACATGGTACAATTGTGGAGAAAGCAGGATTTTGTGGAATAGGGAGACGGCGGCATTAAATGGTACCTTGGTAGAGGGCAGCATTTCATTGTGGAATTGGGAGGCCGCAGTTAATGCTAAAATTTGAAATGAAAGCATTTGCAACCAACTTTAGCAAGAAGTGTCCAGTGGATGTTTCATATCGGCCTGCTCCCGAGGACCCCACCAACACCGAAGCCAGTGCTCAGCCAATTCGATTCACTCCACATGATATCAATAAATGGCAGATCACACCGGATACAGCAACTGCTATGTGCTCCGACAACATCCCGGCTATCATGCTGAAGACTTGTGCTCCAGAACTAGCCACGCCTCTAGCGAAGCTGTTCCAGTAAGGCTACAAAACTGGCATCAAGCCGACATTGTGGAAAACTGCCCAGGAATGCCCTGTCCACGTGAGTGCAAAAGACAAGGCTGAAGCATTTGCAACCAACTTCAGCCAGAACTGCCGAGTGGATGGATCATGCCAGTCTATTCAGAGGTCCCCCCCATCACAGAAGCCAGTCTTCAGCCAATTCGATTCACTCCACATGATATCAAAAAACGGTTGAGTGAACGGGATACAGCAAAGGCGATCGGCCCTGTCAACATCCCGGCTATCATGCTGAAGACTTGTGCCCCAGAACTAGATGTGCCTCTAGCTATTACAGCTATAAAACTGGCATCTATCCGACAATGTGGAAAACTGCCCAGATATGACCTTTCCACAAAAAGCAGGACAAGTCCAACCCGGCCAATTACCGCCACATCAGACCAATCTGAATCATCAACAAAGTGATGGGAGGTGTCATTGACAGTGCTATCAAGCAGCTCTTTCTCACGAATAATCCGCTCACTGATGCCCAGTTTGGGTACCAACAAGAGCACTCGGCTCCCGACATCATTACAGCCTTGGTCCAAACATGGACAAAGGAGCTGAATTCAAGAGGAGAGGTGAGAGTGAATGCCCTTGACATCAAGGCAGCATTTGACCGAGTCTGGCATCAAGTAGCCCAAGTAAAACTGAAGTCAATCAGAATCGGGGGGAAAACGTTCCACTGGCTGGATTCATACCTAGCACAAAGGAAGATGGTTGTGGTGGTGGAAGGTCAATCATCACAGCCCCATGACAACGCTGCAGGTGTTCATCAGGGCAGTGTCCAATGCCCAACCATCTTTAACTGCTTCATCAATGACCGTCCCTCCAACATAAGGTCAAAAATGGGGATGTTTGCTGATGACTGCATAGTGTTCAACACCATTCGCAACACCACAGAAAAAGAAGCTGTCTATGCCCGCATGCAACAAGACCTGGACGACATTCAGGATTGGGCTGATAAGTGGCAAGTAACATTTGCGCCACGCAAGATCTAGTTAATGACTATCTCCAACAAGCGAGAGTCTAATCACCTCCCCTTGACATTCAATGTCATTACAATCGCCGTATGCCCCACTATCAACAACCTGGTGGTCACCATTAACCATATATTTAACTGGACTAGCCAAATAAATACTGTGGCAAAAAGAGCAGGTCAGACACTAGATATTCTGCAGCGAGTGTCTCACCTTCTGACTCCCCAAAGCATTTCCACAATTTACAAGGCACAAGTAAGGAGTGTGATGGAATACTCTCCACTTGCCTGGATGAGTGAAGCACCAACAACACTCAAGAAACTCGACACCACCCAGGACATAGCAGCCTTGCTTGGCACCCCATCCACCACCTTAGCCATTCAGTCGCTTCAGCACGTGCGTACCGTGGATGCAGTGTCTAGCATCTACAAGACGCACTGCAGCAACTCGCCAAGGCATCTTTGGCAACACCTCCAAAAACCGCAACCTCTTCCATCTAGAAGGGCAAGGCCAGCAGGTGCATGGGAACACAGCACCTCCAAGTTCCCCTTCAGTTCACACAACATCCTAACTTAGCAGTATATCGCCGATCCTTCATCGTCACCTGGTCAAAATCCTGGAAGTCCCTACCTAACAGCACTGTGGGAGTACCTTCACCACACAGACTGCAGCGGTTCAAGAAATTGGCACACCAACAACTTTTAATTGGCAACGAGGGATATGCAATAAATTTTGGCATTACCAGCAACACCGTGATCCCACAAATGAATAATTAAAACATTTGTACAGGGCCTCTGTATATTTTGGGTTTGGGACGTGGCAATAAATGTTGCAGATGTATAGGGCAGCAGCACATTATGCAAATGGTGGAGACCAGTAAATGGTACAATGGGGAGGGCAGCATCAATACTGGATTTGGGAGGTGCCAGTAAATGGGAGAATGGGGAGGGCAGCACTACATTGTGGAATTGGGAGGCGGCAGTAAATGGTACAAATGTAAAGAACAGCAGTATATTGTGGAATTGTGAGGTGCCAGTAAATGGTACAATGGGCAGGGCAGCAGTATATTGTGGAATATCGAGGCAGGAGTAAATGGCACAATTTTAGAGGGTAGCAGTACATTGTCGAAATGGGATGCAGCAGTAAATGGCTCAATTGGGGAGTGCAGCAGTACATTGTGGAATTGGGAGGCTCCAGTAAATGGTCAAATTGGGGAGGGCAGCAGTACATTTCGGAACTGGTAGGTGGCAGAAAATGGTACAATTGGGGAGATCAGCAGTTCCTTGTGGAATTGGGAGGCAGCAGTATATATTACATTTGGGGATGGCAGCAGTACTGTTTCGAATTAGGATACAGCCATAATTGGGACTATTGCAGAGGGCAGCAGTACATTGTGGAATTTGGACAATTGCGGAGGGCAGCAGTACATTGTGTAATTCGGTGGCCATAGTAAATTGTACAATTGGGCAGAGCAGCAGTGCATTGCAGAATTGGGAGGCAGCACTAAATCGTACAATTGGGCAGAGCAGCAGTACATTGTGGAACTGGGAGGCAGCAGTAAATGGTACAATTGGGGAGGGCAGCAGTACATTGTGGAATTGGGAGGAAGCAGTAAATGGTACAATTGGGGAGGGCAGCAGTACATTGTGGAATTGGGAGGCGGCAGTAAATGGTACAATTGAGGAGGGCAGCAGTACATTGTGGAATTGGGAGGCGGCAGTAAATGGTACAATTGGGCAGAGCAGCAGTACATTGTGGAATTGGGAGGAAGCAGTAAATGGTACAATTGGTGAGGGCAGCAGTACATTGTGGAATTGGGAGGAAGCAGTAAATGGTACAATTGGTGAGGGCAGCAGTACATTGTGGAATTGGGAGGCAGCAGTAAATGGTACAATTGGGCAGAGCAGCAGTACATTGTGGAATTGGGAGGAAGCAGTAAATGGTACAATTGGTGAGGGCAGCAGTACATTGTGGAATTGGGAGGAAGCAGTAAATGGTACAATTGGTGAGGGCAGCAGTACTTTGTGGAATTGGGAGGAAGCAGTAAATGGTACAATTGGTGAGGGCAGCAGTACATTGTGGAATTGGGAGGCGGCAGTAAATGGTACAATTGGGCAGAGCAGCAGTGCATTGCGGAATTGGGAGGCAGCAGTAAATGGTAAAATTGGGCAGAGCAGCAGTACATTGCGGAACTGGGAGGCGGCAGAAAATGGTACGTTTGGGGATTGAAAGAGAGAGAGAGAGCAATGAGGCAGAACAGGCGAGCAAGTCAGTGAGGGAGAGACGTGGGGCAGACCAGTAGACAGAGTGAGTAAGTTATAGATAGAGAGTGGGAGAGAGAGAGTGAGAGAGAGAGAGAAGGAGAGAGAGAGAGATGTGATGCATTCCAGGCGAGAGAGTGAGTGAGATTTTTCTGAAGGATACTGATGACCGTGCGTTACTATGAACAATATGTCTCTCTGCTTGCGGTAATATTTACTGTGGGTTTGTTGGAGAATGTCACTGCACAAAGAATGTCTCTGCTAGTATTTCCATTTGTGCATGGTGTTCTGTGATTCAGTTAATATTTTCATAAGGACTGGGTTAATATTTACAGGGGCTTTTTATCCCGCTCATTGTAAATATGAGCATGGGTCCAGGGGGAGTATTTTGTTGATTACTGTCAGCGCTTGGCAGTATAACTGTGCGGTTAGAGTGTGTCAGTGATTGTGTTAATATAAACCTGTAAGCACTGTCAGCTTGTTAATATTGCTGAGGTCAGTGGGAGTTTTTTACAGATCAAAGGATTTCTCTGCCGCTGGGTTATGATGTACACAGAGTGTCAGTGAGTTTCCTAATCTATCTATCTATCTATCTTTCTATATATATCTGTCTGTCTGTCTGTCTGTCAGTGTGTATGTCCGGGCATCACCCAAAAGTTAAAGAGCGTACCTACACATATGTTATATCAAAAGAAAGCTTATAATTAGGGGAGCGTCATAGGCATATTTACTTTTTGGTCAGATAAAAATTGTTCGGACAGTATACAAAAAACTTTCTAAAATACGCTCATTAGCGGTAAGCCAATCATACGGGGGAAATCCGCTCATTAGCATTGCGTGACGTGATGGTTGACCAATCACGGGGGGCGTTTCATGGCGTTTGTGGGCGCGGCCTAATCCTTCAAACTGCAGTTGCTGAGGTGAGTGGCGGCCATTAAAGACCCCAGAAAATGTTGGAAAAACTCAGCAAGTCAGGCATTATTTCGGATTTCCAGCATCTCCAGTATTTTGCTATCGTGCGGCCGTTCTTAGTTTGGCCGTGTTGCTAACAGGTGAGGAAGGTGTTTGTTCTTCACGTTCGGTGGCTGGCTGGAGCAGCAGCTGAGCTCGGGTGACTCGGGCCGGGCCTCAGGCGCTACACCGCCCACGGTGTCTCCAGGGTGGCGGGCCGCAGCAGGAGCTCATCAGCGGGAGCTCAGCGCAGGTGAGTCGGGCTGGGCCTGAGGCGCTAGGGAGGGAGAGGGGAGGGAGGGAGAGAGAGGAAAGGAGGGAGAGACAGGGGGAGGGAGAGAGAGAGGGGGAGGGAGGGAGAGAGGGAGGGGGAGGGAGAGAGATGGGGAGGGAGGGAGGGAGGGAGGGAGAGGGGGAGAGGGAGAGAGAGGGAGATGGAGGGAGAGAGGGAGGGAGAGAGGGAAGGAGAGGAGAGAGGGGGAGGGAGGGAGAGGAGAGGGTGAGAGAGGTAGAGAGAGGGAGGGAGAGAGAGTGGGGAGGGGGAGAGATGGAGGGAGAGAGAGCGGGGAGGGGGAGGGAGAGAGAGCGGGGAGGGAGAGGGGGAGGGAGCGAGTGAGGGAGGGAGAGGAGAGGGGGAGAGGGAGAGAGAGGGCAAGGGGAGGGAGGGAGAGAGAGGGAGGGTGAGAGAGCGGGGAGGGAGGTAGAGAGAGCGAATCCCCATACTTTATAGAAGACACCTTCTCCAACATTGAGAGGGAGATAATCCAATTCCAGGCCCAGGGGAACGTGTTGATCTGTGGTGAGCTCAATTCAAGAACTGGCAAAGAACCAGACTTCACCAATAATCAGGGAAACAATTACATATTTGGGAATAACCACTTCGATATCCCTTCCCTTCCATACAGGCATAACTGCGACAAGCAGACAAATACCAACGGAAAACAGCTCCTGCAGCTCTGTCGAAGCCTGGATCTGTACATTGTCAATGGTAGGTTCATGGGAGACCTGCTAGGAAAATCGACCTATTGCTCACCTCTTGGCTGTAGCACCGTAGACTATATGATTACGGATTTGGACCCATCCTCTTTCAGAGCATTCACAGTCAAACCACAAACAACACTGTCAGACCACAGTCAAATTACTATGTATCTTAAAAAGACAGAAACAACCAACTCAGAAACACAACCCAGTAAGCTGTACAACACCAATAAATCGTACAGATGGACCAAAAACTGCACAGAAAAATACCAGAAAGCAATTAGCAATGAATCAACTCAAGCTCTCTTGGACACCTTTCTGGATAACATATACATTCACAATAAAGAAGGCGTAAACCGGGCAGTAAATAACCTAAACAATATTTTTGATAATTTGGCAACAAGGTCAAACTTGAAAGCTCGCAAGAACAAACCCAAAACAAAAAACTATGAAAAATGGTTTGACCCAGATTGCCATTACATGAGGAAAAAACTTAGAAAAATATCAAACCAAAAACACAGACAGCCAGAAAACGAGGAATTATGCCTTACTTATTGTCAGACACTAACACAATACAAAAACACACTCAGAACCAAAAAAAAGCAGTATATTAAGAATACACTCAGCTCCATTGAGGAAACCATTGATTCCATTGTTTCTGGGACAACTGGAATACATTACACAAAAAACAACGTGACGAATTGGCCATTCAAAATGGAGACACATGGGAAAACCACTTTGAAAAATAATACCAGAAAAACACACTAAGGCCAGAGCAACACCAAATATGCAAAAAACTGGAAAAGCTCGAAATGGCCATAAAAGATAACCAAAACGCACTAGACTCCATAATAACAGAAAAAGAACTACTTGAAAAACTCAAGGACCTGCCACCAGGAAAAGCTTGCGGTGCAGACGGCATATTAAGCGAGATGATTAAGCACACAGACGATAAAATGAAACTGGCTATCCTAAAACTTTTTAATTTGGTTCTGAGTGTCGGTTACTTCCCTGATATCTGGAACAAAGGACTCATAACGCCCATATACAAAAGTGGGGACAAAGTGGACCCAAATAACTATCGAGGCATCTGTGTAAACGGTAACCTGGGGAAGCTATTCTGTAGTATCATAAACAAAAGTCTTCTAAACTTCCTTGAGGAGCACAATGTCTTGGGTAAAAGCCAAATTGGATTCCTGCCAAACTATAGAACATCAGATCATATCTTCACCCTACAGACCCTAATTGACAAACACGTTCATCAAAACAAAAGCAAAATCTACACATGCTTTATAGATTTCCAGAAGGCTTTCGATTCCATCTGGCACGAAAGTTTATTCCTGAAACTTATCGAAAGCGGCGTAGGGGGAAAAACATATGATGTAATTAAATCAATGTATACAAACAACAAATGTGCAGTTAAAATTGGAGACAAACAAACAAAATACTTCCCGCAGGGGCGGGGGGTGACGTAGGGCTCGCCCATCTCACCGACACTCTTTAATAGTTACATAAATGAATTGGCAAAACTACTTGAACAATCTACAGCACCCGGTCTCACCCTATATAAATCCAAGGTTAAATTCCTCCTCTATGCAGATGACCTGGTTCTGCTGTCACCAACTAAGGCGGGTCTACAGCAGAACCTGGATCTGCTGGAGTCGTTCTGCCAGACCTGGGCCCTGACAATAAATCCCCAAAAAACCAAAGTCCTTGAGTTCCAGCAAAGATCCAGACATCAGGGACCCAAAATAAATTTCACACTAGGAACAACCAAAATTGAACAAACCACTAACTACACATACTTGGGCTTAAAAATCAGTTCTACGGGAAATTTTCATCTGGCTGTAAATGAACTGAAAAAGAAAGCAAGAAGGGCTTTCTATGGCATTAAAATATCAATCCAAATAGAAATCCCAATTAGCATTTGGCTCAAAAATTTCAAATCAGTAATTGAACCAATTGCACTCTATGACAGTGAGGTGTGGGGACCGCTAACACAACAAGAATTTGCAAAATGGGACAAACACATAATTGAGATCCTACATGCAGAATTCTGTAAAGGTATCCTCCAGACACAAAGGAAAACCGTCAACAATGCTTGCAGGGCAGAACTAGGCCAATGTCCATTAATAATCACTATCCAAAAAAGAGCCACCAAATTTTGGAAACACCTAGAAATGAGCAACCCCCAATGCTATCATTACGAAGCCCTGAAATTCCAAGAGAGGACCATAAAGAAGAATACCCTCAGTCAACTAGTCCTGGGACTCAGTGAAGTAACTACTAACACTACTAACAATAACCAGCCCCAGGACAGTGACAGCGTAACACAAAGAATTCGACCCAACACAATCGTCGCTAAGCAAAAGGAAAAATATCTGTCATATTGGGCAGAAACAACAAAAACCCAAAGCAAACTCAATTGCTACTTGGCCCTAAACAGGCAATACAACATGGCTGATTACCTGACCATGGTAACGGATAGCAAACTGAGAAAAACCTTGACAATGTACAGACTTAGTGAACATAGCCTGGCGATCGAAAAAGGTAGACACAGGCAGACCCAGCTACCAAGAGAGGACAGGATATGCTCTCACTGCAGTCATGGAGTGGTGGAGACAGAGATGCACTTCCTCACAGCTTGTAGAAAATATCAGGGCCTAAGGGAGAATTTCTACCCAAAATTCACAAAAATATGCCAGGAATTCAGAAATTTGAATGACGACCTAAAACTCCCATACCTACTAGGGGAAGAGAGAAATTGTGTAACCTTAGCGGCACACTATGTTACAGCTTGCCATAAACAGAGGAACAACCACTAAATATAAGAAAAGAGTATATACAAATTATATGAATGTATATTTATACACTCAGGGATATATCTGTTTATACACTGTATGGATAGATCTGTATTTTTGTGTACAACCATGAATGTTTTTCGATGCTTTGGCAACATAAGATGTACCTTGTCATGCCAATAAAGTGATTTGAATTGAATTGAATTGAATTGAGAGGGGAGAGAGAGGGGAGAGAGAGAGGGGCAGGGAGAGAGAGGGGAGAGAGAGAGAGGGTAGAGAGAGGGGCAGGGAGAGAGAGAGGGGCAGGGATAGAGAGAGGGTGAGGGAGGGAAAGAGTGAAGGGGTGGGAGAGGGGGGGAGAGCTCGCCTTCTTCCTCCAGGCTAATCCCGAACTAAATCCAGCAGTCTCTCTCTCTCTATCACGGAGACATGGTTGAGGGAAGGGCAAGACTGGCAGCTCAATATTCCGGGGTACAGAATCTTCAGGCGAGACAGAGGGGGAGGTATAAGAGGAGGGGGTGTCGCAATATTAATTAAGGAGTCAATTACTGCAGTAAGGAGGGATGATATATTAGCAGGGTCCTCCAATGAGGCCATATGGGTGGAGCTTAAAAACAAAAAGGGGGCAAGCACTTTGCTGGGAGTGTACTATAGGCCTCCAAACAGTCAGGGGAGATGGAGGAACAGATATGTAGGCAAATCTCAGAGAAATGTGCAAATAATAGGGTAATAATAGTGGGGGATTTCAACTTCCCCAATATTAACTGGGATAGTCAGAGTGTGAAAGGCTCAGAGGGTGTAGAATTCTTAAAGTGCATCCAGGAGAGCTTTTTGAGCCAGCATGTAGAAAGTCCTACAAGAGAGGGGGCGGTACTGGACCTAATTCTAGGGAATGTGGCCGGCCAAGTGGAAAAAGTGCTAGTAGGTGAGCACTTTGGTGATAGTGACCATAATATGGTAAGATTTAAGGTGGCCATGGAAAAGGACAGGGATGGGCCGGAAATAAAGGTTCTAAATTGGGGGAAGGCCGATTTTAATAGGATAAGGCAGGATCTGGCCAAAATGGACTGGGATCAGCTACTTGTAGGAAAATCCGCATCGGAGCAATGGGAGGCTTTCAGAAGGGAGATTGAGATCATACAATGGCAACATGTTCCCGTAAAGGTCAAGGGTGGTTCCAAAAACCACAGGGAACCTTGGATGTCAGGGGATATACGGGAATGGATTAGGAAAAAAAGGATGGCTTTTGGTAGATACAAAAGGCTAAAGATGGAGGAAGCCCTAGAGGAGTACAAAAAGTGCAGGGGGATACTTAAAAAAGAAATTAGGAGATCAAGGAGGGGCCATGAAATAAGACTGGCAAGCAAAATAAAGGAAAATCCGAAGATGTTTTATAAGTATATTAAGGGTAAGAGGATAACTAGGGAAAAAATAGGGCCCATTAGGGACAAAAGTGGCAATCTGTGTGTGGAGCCGGAAGATGTAGGAGGGGTTCTGAATGAATTTTTTGCGTCTGTTTTCACTATGGAGAAGGACGATGTAGACATAGAAATAGGGCGGGGGGACTGTGATATGCTCGAACATATTAACATCGAGCGGGGGGAGGTATTGGCGGTTTTAGCTGGCCTAAAAATGGATAAATCCCCAGGCCCGGATGAAATGTATCCCAGGCTGCTGTGTGAGGCAAAGGAGGAGATTGCGGGGGCTCTAACACATATATTCAGGACCTCTCTGGCCACAGGGGATGTGCCAGAGGACTGGAGAACCGCTAATGTAGTACCATTATTCAAGAAGGGTAGTAGGGAAAAACCGGGGAACTACAGGCCAGTGAGCCTAACATCAGTGGTAGGAAAATTATTGGAAAAAATCCTGAGGGACAAAATTTGTCTCCACTTGGAGAGGCAAGGATTAATCAGGGATAGTCAACATGGCTTTGTCAAGGGAAGATCATGTCTGACTAATTTGATTGAATTTTTTGAGGGGATGACTAGGTGTGTGGATGAGGGTAACGCAGTGGATGTGGTATACATGGATTTCAGTAAGGCCTTCGATAAAGTCCCGCACAGGAGACTGGTCAAGAAGGTAAGAGCCCATGGAATCCAGGGTGCCTTGGCACATTGGATACAAAACTGGCTTAGTGGCAGAAGGCAGAGGGTGATGGTCGAAGGTTGTTTTTGTGACTGGAAGCCTGTGGCCAGTGGGGTACCACAGGGATCGGTGCTGGGTCCCTTGCTGTTTGTGGTCTACATTAATGACTTGGATATGAATGTAAAGGGTATGATCAGTAAGTTCGCGGATGATACAAAAATTGGTAGGGTGGTAAATAGCGAGGAGGGTAGCCTCAGTCTGCAGGACGATATAGATGGGTTGGTCAGATGGGCGGAACAGTGGCAAATGGAATTTAACCCGGAAAAGTGCGAGGTGATGCACTTTGGGGGGACTAACAAGGCAAAGGAATACACAATGAATGGAAAGACCCTAGGCAAGACGGAGGGTCAGAGGGATCTGGGTGTGCAAGTACACAGATCCCTGAAGGCGGCGGAACAGGTGGATAAGGTGGTAAAAAAGGCATATGGGATACTTGCCTTCATTAGCCGAGGCATTGAATATAAGAGCAAGGAGGTTATGATGGAGCTGTATTAAAACACTGGTTAGGCCACAGCTGGAATACTGTGTGCAGTTCTGGTCGCCACACTACAGGAAGGATGTGATCGCGTTAGAGAGGGTGCAGAGGAGGTTCACCAGGATGTTACCAGGGCTGGAGCGCTTCAGCTATGAAGAGTGACTGGGCAGGTTGGGTTTGTTTTCCTTGGAGCTGAGGAGGCTGAGGGGGGACATGATTGAGGTGTACAAAATTATGAGGGGCATAGATAGGATGGATGCTGAGGAGCTTTTTCCCTTAGTAGAGGGGGTCGATAACTAGGGGGCATAGATTCAAGGTAAAGGGCGGGAGGTTTAGAGGGGATTTGAGAAAGAACTTTTTCACCCAGAGGGTGGTTGGAGTCTGGAACTCACTGCCTGAAAGGGTTGTGGAGGCAGAAACCCTCACAACATTAAGAAGCATTTGGATGTGCACTTGAAATGCCATAGCATACAAGGCTACGGGCCAAATGCTGGAATATGGGATTAGATTAGACAGGGCTTGATGGCCGGCGCGGACACGATGGGCCGAAGGCCTCTATCCGTGCTGTATTACTCTATGACTCTATGACTCTATGACTCTCTCCCCCCCAGTCTCTCTCTCTCTCCCCCCAGTCTCCTCTTTCCCCCCAGTCTCTCTCTCCCCCCCATCTCTCTCTTCTCTCCCCAGTCTCTCTCTCTCTCTCTCTTCCCCCCAGTCCCTCTCACTCTCTACCCCGGTCTCTCTCTTCTCCCCCCAGTGAGGGAGAGGGGAGGGAGGGATAGAGAGAGGGAGGGAGAGAGTGCGGGGGAGGGAGAGGGGGAGGGAGAGAGGGGGGAGAGGAGAGGTGGAGAGGGGAGGGAGGAGGAGAGAGAGAGGGAGGGAGAGAGAGGGATTGAGATTGAGGGAGGGAGAGAGAGCGGGGATGGAGGGGGAAGGAGAGAGAGGGGGGGAAGGAGAGAGTGAGAGAGTGAAAGAGAGAGGGAAAGAGAGAGGGGGTAAGGAGAGAGAGAGAAAGGGGGAAGGAGAGAGGAGGAGGGGGGAAGGAGAGAGAGAGAGAGGGGGAAGGAGA
>NW_028225181.1:5576437-5709751 GCF_052327205.1 Somniosus microcephalus | reverse complement strand
TGGCTGAGAGATGGTCAGGAACTCGGGGTGGGGGAAAGAAGTTCAGGAACTCGGGGTGGGTGTAAGAAGGTCAGGAACTCCGGGTGGGGGAAAGAAGGTCAGGCACTCGGGGTGGGTGAAAGATGGTCAGGAACTCGTGGTGGGGGAAAGAAGGTCAGGAACTCTGGGTGGAGGGAAAGAAGGTGAGGAACACGGGGTGGGGGGAAAGAAGGTGAGGAACTCGGGGTGGGGGAAAGAAGGTCAGGAACTCGGAGTGGGGGGAAAGAAGTTCAGGAACTCGGGGAAGGGGAAAGAAGGCCAGGAACTAGGGGTGGGGGAAAGAAGGTCAGGAACTCGGGGTGGGGGTAAGAAGGTCAGGAACTCGGGGTGGGGGAAAGAAGGTCAGGAACTCGGGTGGGGGGGAAAGAAGATCAGGAACTCGGGGTGTGGGGAAAGAAGGTCAGGAACTCAGTGTGGGTGTAGAGATGGTCAGGAACTCGGGGTGGGGGAAATAAGGTCAGGCACTCGGGGTGGGTGAAAGAAGGTCAGGAACTCGGGGTGGGGGAAAGAAGGTCAGGAACTCGGAATGGTGGAGAGAAGGTCAGGAACTCGGGGTGGAGGGAAAGAAGGTCAGGAACTCGCGGAGGGGGGATAGAAGATCAGGAACTCGGGGTGCGGAAACACGGTCAGGAACTCGGGGTGGGGGAAAGAAGGTCAGGAACTCGGGGTGGAGGGAAAGAAGGTCAGGAACTCGGGGTGGGGTGAAAGAAGGTCAGGAACTCTGGTTTGGGAAAGAAGGTCAGGAACTTGGGGTGGGGGAAAGAAGGTCAGGAACACAGGGTGGTGGAAGGAGGGTCAGGAACTCGGGGTGTGGGAAAGTAGGTCAGGAACTCGGGGTGGGAGAGAGAATGTCAGGAACTCGTGGTGGGGGGAAAGAAGGTCGGGTACTCGGGGTGGGGGAAAGAAGGTGAGAAACTCGTGGTGGGGGGAACGAAGTTCAGGATCTCGGGGTGGGGGGAAAGAAGGTCAGGAACTCGGGGTGGGGGGAAAGAGGGTCAGGAACACGGGGTGGGGGGAGAGAAGGTCAGGAACTCGGGGTGGGGGGAAAGAAGGTCAGGAACTCGGGGTGGGGGAAAGAGGGTCAGGAACTCGGGGTGGGGGGAAAGAAGGTCAGGAACTCGGGGTGGGGCAAAGAAGGTCAGGAACTCGGGTTGGGGGAAAGAAGCTCAGGAACTCGGGGTGGGTGAGAGATGGTCAGGAACTCAGGGTGGGCGGAAAGAAGGTCAGGAACTCGGGGTGGGGGTAGAGATGGTCAGGAACTCGTGGTGGGGGCAAGAAGGTCAGGCACTCGGGGTGGGTGAAAGAAGGTCAGGAACTCGGGGTGGGGGAAAGAAGGTCAGGAAATCGGAATGGGGGGAAAGAAGGTCAGGAACACGGGGTGGGGGAGAGAAGTACAGGAAATCGGGGTGGAGGGAAACACGGTCAGGAACTCGGGGTGGGGGAAAGAAGGTCAGGAACTCGGGGTGGTGGGAAAGAAGTTCAGGAACTCGGGGTTGGGGGAAAGAAGTTCAGGAACTCTGGGTGGGGGAAAGAAGGTCAGGAACTCTGGGTGGGGGAAAGAAGGTCAGGAACTCTGGGTGGGGGAAAGAAGGTCAGGAACTCAGGGTGGGGGGAAAGAGGGTCAGGAACTCGGGGTGTGGGAAAGTAGGTCAGGAACTCGATGTGGTGGAGAGAATGTCAGGAACTCGTGGTGGGGGGAAAGAAGGTCGGGTACTCGGGGTGGGGGACAGAAGGTGAGAAACTCGAGGTGAGGGGAACGAAGTTCAGGATCTCGGGGTGGGGGGAAAGAAGGTCAGGAACTCGGGGTGGGGGAAAGGAAGGTCAGGAACTCGGGGTGGTGGAAAGAAGGTCAGGAACTCGGGGTGGGGTGAAAGATGGTCAGGAACACGGGGTAGGGGAAAGAAGGTCAGGAACTCGGGGTTGGGGGAAAGAAGGTCAGGAACTCGGGGTGGGGGAAAGAGGGTCAGGAACTCGGGGTGGGGGGAAAGAAGGTCAGGAACTCGGGGTGGGGTGAAAGAAGGTCAGGAACTCGGGGTGTGGGAAAGAAGGTCAGGAACTCGGGGTGGGGGGATAGACGATCAGGAACTCGGGGTGAGGGGAACGAAGTTCATGATCTCGGGGTGGGGGAATGAAGGTTAGGATCTCGGGGTGGGGGAAAGAAGGTCAGGAAATCGGGGTGGGGGAGAGAAGGACAGGAACTCGGGGTTGGGGGGAGAAGTTCTGGAACTCGGGGTGGGGGAGAGAAGGTCAGGAACTCGTGGTGGTGGGAAAGAAGGTCGGGTACTCGGGGTGGGTGAAAGATGGTCAGGAACTCGTGGTGGGAGAAAGAAGGTCAGGACTCGGGGTGGGGGAAAGAAGGTCAGGAACTCGGGGTGGGGGGAAAGAAGGTCAGGAACTCGGGGTGGGGGGAAAGATGTTCAGGAACTCGGGGTTGGGGGAAAGAAGTTCAGGAACTCGGGGTTGGGGGGAAAGAAGGTCAGGAACTCTGGGTGGGGGAAAGAAGGTCAGGAACTCTGGGTGGGGGAAAGAAGGTCTGGAACTCTGGGTGGGGGAAAGAAGGTCAGGAACTCGGGGTGGGGGGAAAGAAGGTCAGGAACTCAGGGTGGGGGAAAGAGTGTCAGGAACTCGGGGTGTGGGAAAGTAGGTCAGGAACTCGGGGTGGGGGAGAGAATGTCAGGAACTCGGGGTGGGGGAAAGAAGGTGAGAAACTCGAGGTGGGGGGAAAGAAGTTCAGGATCTCGGGGTGGGGGCAAAGAAGGTCAGGAACTCGGGGTGGGGGGAAGGAAGGTCAGGAACACGGGGTAGGGGAAAGAAGTTCAGAAACTCGGGGTGGGGGTTAAGAAGGTCAGGAACTCGGGGTGGGGGGAAAGAAAGTCAGGAACTCGGGGTGGGGGGAAAGAAGGTCAGGAACTCGGGGTGTGGGGAAGAAGGTCAGGAACTCGGGGTGGGGGGATAGACGATCAGGAACTCGGGGTGAGGGGAACGAAGTTCAGGATCTCGGGGTGGGGGAATGAATGTTCGGATCTCGGGGTGGGGGAAAGAAGGTCAGGAACTCGGGGTGGGGGAGAGAAGGACAGGAACTCGGGGTGGGGGGGAGAAGGTCTGGAACTCGGGGTGGGGGAGAGAAGGTCAGGAACTCGTGGTGTTGGGAAAGAAGTTCGGGTACTCCGGGTGGGTGAAAGAAAGTCAGGAACTCGTGGTGGGAGAAAGAAGGTCAGGACTCGGGTGGGGGAAAGAAGGTCATGAACTCGGGGTGGGGGAAAGAAGGTCAGGAACTCGGGGTGGGGGAAAGAGGGTCAGGAATTCGGGGTGGGGGCAAGAAGGTCAGGAACTCGGGGTGGGGGAAAGAAGGTCAGGAACTCGAGGTGGGGGAAAGAAGTTCAGGAACTCGGGGTGGGGGAAAGAAGATCAGGAACTCGGGGTGGGGGAAAGAAGGTCAGGAACTCGGGGTGGGGAAAGAAGGTCAGGAACTCAGGGTGGGGGAAAGAAGGTCAGGAACTCGGGGTGTTGGGATAGAAGGTCAGGAACTCAGTGTGGGTGTAGAGATGGTCAGGAACTCGGGGTGGGGTAAGAAGGTCAGGAACTCGGGGTGGGGGAAAGAAGGTCAGGAACTCGGGGTCGGGGGTAAGATGGTCAGGAACTCGGGGTGGGGGGAACGATGGTCAGGAACTCGGTGTGGGGGAAAGAAGGTCAGGAACTCTAGGTGGGGGAAAGAATGTCAGGAACTCGGGATGGTGGAAAGAATGTCAGGAACTCGAGGTGGGATGAGGGAAGGTCAGGAACTCAGGGTGGAGGAAAGAAGGTCAGGAATTCGGGGTGGGGGAAAAGAAGGTCAGGAACTCGGGGTGGGGGAAAGAAGGTTAGGAACTCGGGGTGGGGGAAAGAAGGTCAGGAACTCGGGGTGGGGGGAAAGATGGTCAGGAACACGGGGTAGGGGAAAGAAGGTCAGGATCTCGGGGTTGGGGGAAAGAAGGTCAGGAACTCGGGGTGGGGTAAAGAGGGTCAGGAACTCGGGGTGGGGGAAAGAAGGTCAGGAACTCGGGGTGGGCAAAGAATGTCAGGAACTCGGGGTGGGGAAAGAGGGTCAGGAACTCGGGTGGGGGGAAAGAAGGTCAGGAGCTCGGGGTGGGATAAAGAAGTTCAGGAACTTAGGGTGGGGGAAAGAAGGTCAGGAAATCGGGGTGGGGGGAAAGAAGGTCAGGATCTCGGGGTGGGGGAAAGAAGGTCAGGAAGTCGGAGTGAGGGGAAAGAAGATCAGGAACTCGGGGGGGGAAAGAAGGTCAGGAACTCGGGGTGGGGGAAAGAAGGTCAGGAACTCGGGGTGGGGGGAGAGAAAGTCAGGAACTCGGGGTGGGGAGAGAAGGTCAGGAACTCGGGGTGGGGGGAAAGAAGGTGAGGAAATCGGGGTGGGGGGAAAGAAGGTCAGGAACTCGGGGTGGTGGGATTGAACGTCAGGAACTCGGTGGGGGGGAAAGACGATCAGGAACTCGGGTTGAGCGGAACCAAGTTCTGGATCTTGAGGTGGGGGAAAGAAGGTGAGGAACTCGGGTCGGGGGAAAGAAGGTCAGGGACTCGGGGTGGCTGAGAGATGGTCAGGAACTCGGGGTGGGGGGAAAGAAGTTCAGGAACTCGGGGTGGCTGAGAGATGGTCAGGAACTCGGGGTGGGGGGAAAGAAGTTCAGGAACTCGGGGTGGGTGTAAGAAGGTCAGGAACTCCGGGTGGGGAAAAGAAGGTCAGGCACTCGGGGTGGGTGAAAGATGGTCAGGAACTCGGGGTGGGGGAAAGATGGTCAGGAACTCTGGGTGGAGGGAAAGAAGGTGAGGAACACGGGGTGGGGGGAAAGAATGTGAGGAACTCGGGGTGGGGGGAAGAAGGTCAGGAACTCGGAGTGGGGGGAAAGAAGTTCAGGAACTCGGGGAAGGGGAAAGAAGATCAGGAACTCGGGGTGTGGGGAAAGAAGGTCAGGAACTCAGTGTGGGTGTAGAGATGGTCAGGAACTCGGGGTGGGGGAAATAAGGTCAGGCACTCGGGGTGGGTGAAAGAAGGTCAGGAACTCGGGGTGGGGGAAAGAAGGTCAGGAACTCGGAATGGTGGAGAGAAGGTCAGGAACTCGGGGTGGAGGGAAAGAAGGTCAGGAACTCGGGGAGGGGGGATACAAGATCAGGAACTCGGGGTGCGGAAACACGGTCAGGAACTCGGGGTGGGGGAAAGAAGGTCAGGAACTCGGGGTGGAGGGAAAGAAGGTCAGGAACTCGGGGTGGGGTGAAAGAAGGTCAGGAACTCTGGGTTTGGGAAAGAAGGTCAGGAACTTGGGGTGGGGGAAAGAAGGTCAGGAACACAGGGTGGTGGAAGGAGGGTCAGGAACTCGGGGTGTGGGAAAGTAGGTCAGGAACTCGGGGTGGGAGAGAGAATGTCAGGAACTCGTGGTGGGGGGAAAGAAGGTCGGGTCCTCGGGGTGGGGAAAGAAGGTGAGAAACTCGTGGTAGGGGGAACGAAGTTCAGGATCTCGGGGTGGGGGGAAAGAAGGTCAGGAACTCGGGGTGGGGTGAAAGAGGGTCAGGAACACGGGGTGGGGGGAGAGAAGGTCAGGAACTCGGGGTGGGGGGAAAGAAGGTCAGGAACTCGGGGTGGGGGAAAGAGGGTCAGGAACTCGGGGTGGGGGGAAAGAAGGTCAGGAACTCGGGGTGGGGCAAAGAAGGTCAGGAACTCGGGTTGGGGGGAAAGAAGCTCAGGAACTCGGGGTGGGTGAGAGATGGTCAGGAACTCAGGGTGGGCGGAAAGAAGTTCAGGAACTCGGGGTGGGGGTAGAGATGGTCAGGAACTCGGGGTGGGGGCAAGAAGGTCAGGAACTCGGGGTGGGTGAAAGAAGGTCATGAACTCGGGGTGGGGGAAAGAAGGTCAGGAAATCGGAATGGGGGGAAAGAAGGTCAGGAACACGGGGTGGGGAGAGAAGGACAGGAAATCGGGGTGGAGGCAAACACGGTCAGGAAATCGGGGTGGGGGAAAGAAGGTCAGGAACTCGGGGTGGTGGGAACGAAGTTCAGGAACTCGTGGTTGAGGGAAAGAAGTTCAGGAACTCTGGGTGGGGGAAAGAAGGTCAGGAACTCTGGGTGGGGGAAAGAAGGTCAGGAACTCAGGGTGGGGGAAAGAGGGTCAGGAACTCGGGGTGTGGGAAAGTAGGTCAGGAACTCGATGTGGGGGAGAGAATGTCAGGAACTCGTGGTGGGGGGAAAGAAGGTCGGGTACTCGGGGTGGGGGACAGAAGGTGAGAAACTCGAGGTGGGGGGAACGAAGTTCAGGATCTCGGGGTGGGGGGAAAGAAGGTCAGGAACTCGGGGTGGGGGGAAGGAAGGTCAGGAACTCGGGGTGGTGGAAAGAAGGTCAGGAACTCGGGGTGGGGTGAATGATGGTCAGGAACACGGGGTAGGGGAAAGAAGGTCAGGAACTCGGGGTTGGGGGAAAGAAGGTCAGGAACTCGGGGTGGGGGAAAGAGGGTCAGGAACTCGGGGTGGGGGGAAAGGTCAGGAACTCGGGGTGGGGTGAAAGAAGGTCAGGAACTCGGGGTGTTGGAAAGAAGGTCAGGAACTCGGGGTGGGGGGATAGACGATCAGGAACTCGGGGTGAGGGGAACGAAGTTCAGGATCTCGGGGTGGGGGAATGAAGGTTAGGATCTCGGGGTGGGGGAAAGAAGGTCAGGAAATCGGGGTGGGGGAGAGAAGGACAGGAACTCGGGGTTGGGGGAGAAGTTCTGGAACTAGGGGTGGGGGAGAGAAGGTCAGGAACTCGTGGTGGTGGGAAAGAAGGTCGGGTACTCGGGGTGGGTGAAAGAAGGTCAGGAACTCGTGGTGGGAGAAAGAAGGTCAGGACTCGGGGTGGGGCAAAGAAGGTCAGGAACTCGGGGTGGGGGGAAAGAAGGTCAGGAACTCGGGGTGGGGGAAAGAAGGTCAGGACTCGGGGTGGGGGAAAGAAGGTCAGGAACTCGGGGTGGGGGGAAAGAAGGTCAGGAACTCGGGGTGGGGGAAAGAGGGTGAGGAACTCGGGGTGTGGGAAAGAAGGTCAGGAACTCGGGGTTGGGTTAAAGAGGGTCAGGAATTCGGGGTGGGGGAAAGAAGGTCAGGAACTCGGGGTGGGGGAAATAAGGTCAGGAACTCCGGGTGGGGGAAAGAGGGTCAGGAACTCGGGGTGTGGGAAAGGAGGTCAGGAACTCGGGGTGGGGGAAAGAAGGTCAGGAACTCGGGGTGGGGGAAAGAAGGTCAGGAACCCGGGGTGGAGGGAAAGAGGGTCACGAACTCGGGGTGTGGGAAAGAAGGTCAGGAACTCGGGGTGGGGGAAAGATGGTCAGGAACTCGGGGTGGGGGAAAGAGGGTCACGAACTCGGGGTGTGGGAAAGAAGGTCAGGAACTCGGGGTGGGGGAAAGAGGGTCACGAACTCGGGGTGTGGGGAAAGAAGGTCAGGAACTCGGGGTGGGGGAAAGAAGGTCAGGAACTCGGGGTGGGGGAAAGAAGGTCAGAAACTCGGGGTGGGGGGAAAGAAGATCAGGAACTCTGGGTGGGGGAAAGAGGGTCAGGAGCTCGGGGTGGGAAAAGAAGGTCAGAAACTCGTGGTGGGAGAAAGAAGGTCAGGAACTCGGGGTGGGGGGAAAGAAGATCAGGAACTCTGGGTGGGGGAAAGAGGGTCAGGAGCTCGGGGTGGGGAAAGAAGGTCAGGAACTCTGGGTGGGTGTAAAAGGGTCAGGACCTCGGGGCGTGGGAAAGAAGATCAGGAACTCGGGGTGCGGGGAACGAAGTTCAGGATCTCGCGGTGGGGGATAGAAGGTCAGGAACACTGGGTGGGGGGAAGGAAGGTCAGGAACTCGGGGTGGGGGAAAGAAGGTCAGGAACTCGGGGTGGGGGAAAGAAGTTCAAGAACTCGGGGTGGAGGGAAAGAAGGTCAGGAACTCGGGGTGGGGGGAAAGATGTTCAGGAACTCGGGGTTGGGGGAAAGAAGTTCAGGAACTCGGGGTTGGGGGGGAAAGAAGGTCAGGAACTCTGGGTGGGGGAAAGAAGGTCAGGAACTCTGGGTGGGGGGAAGGAAGGTCAGGAACTCGGGGTGGGGGAAAGAAGGTCAGGAACTCGGGGTGGGGGAGAGAATGTCAGGAACTCGGGGTGGGGGAAAGAAGGTGAGAAACTCGAGGTGGGGGGAAAGAAGTTCAGGATCTCGGGGTGGGGGGAAAGAAGGTCAGGAACTCGGGGTGGGGGGAAGGAAGGTCAGGAACACGGAGTAGGGGAAAGAAGTTCAGAAACTCGGGGTGGGGGTAAAGAAGGTCAGGAACTCGGGGTGGGGGGAAAGAAGGTCAGGAACTCGGGGTGGGGGGAAAGAAGGTCAGGAACTCGGGGTGTGGGGAAGAAGGTCAGGAACTCGGGGTGGGGGGATAGACGATCAGGAACTCGGGGTGAGGGGAACGAAGTTCAGGATCTCGGGGTGGGGGAATGAATGTTAGGATCTCGGTGTGGGGGAAAGAAGGTCAGGAACTCGGGGTGGGGGAGAGAAGGACAGGAACTCGGGGTGGGGGGGAGAAGGTCTGGAACTCGGGGTGGGGGAGAGAAGGTCAGGAACTCGTGGTGTTGGGAAAGAAGGTCGGGTACTCCGGGTGGGTGAAAGAAAGTCAGGAACTCGTGGTGGGAGAAAGAAGGTCAGGACTCGGGGTGGGGGAAAGAAGGTCATGAACTCGGGGTGGAGGAAAGAAGGTCAGGACTCGGGGTGGGGGAAAGAAGGTCATGAACTCGGGGTGGGGGGAAAGAAGGTCAGGAACTCGGGGTGGGGGAAAGAAGGTCAGGAACTCGGGGTGGGGGAAAGAGGGTCAGGAATTCGGGGTGGGGGAAAGAAGGTCAGGAACTCGGGGTGGGGGGAAAGAAGGTCAGGAACTCGAGGTGGGGGAAAGAAGTTCAGGAACTCGGGGTGGGGGAAAGAAGGTCAGGAACTCGGGGTGGGGGAAAGAAGGTCAGGAACTCAGGGTGGGGGAAAGAAGGTCAGTAACTCAGTGTGGGGGTAGAGATGGTCAGGAACTCGGGGTGGGGGAAAGAAGGTCAGGAACTCGGGGTGGGGGAAAGAAGGTCAGGAACTCAGGGTGGGGGAAAGAAGGTCAGGAACTCGGGCTGTTGGGATAGAAGGTCAGGAACTCAGTGTGGGGGTAAGAAGGTCAGGAACTCGGGGTGGGGGAAAGAGGGTCAGGAACTCGGGGTGGGGGGAAAGAAGGTCAGGAACTCGGGGTGGGGCAAAGAAGGTCAGGAACTCGGGTTGGGGGGAAAGAAGCTCAGGAACTCGGGGTGGGTGAGAGATGGTCAGGAACTCAGGGTGGGCGGAAAGAAGTTCAGGAACTCGGGGTGGGGGTAGAGATGGTCAGGAACTCGGGGTGGGGGCAAGAAGGTCAGGAACTCGGGGTGGGTGAAAGAAGGTCATGAACTCGGGGTGGGGGAAAGAAGGTCAGGAAATCGGAATGGGGGAAAGAAGGTCAGGAACACGGGGTGGGGAGAGAAGGACAGGAAATCGGGGTGGAGGGAAACACGGTCAGGAACTCGGGGTGGGGGAAAGAAGGTCAGGAACTCGGGGTTGAGGGAAAGAAGTTCAGGAACTCTGGGTGGGGGAAAGAAGGTCAGGAACTCTGGGTGGGGGAAAGAAGGTCAGGAACTCAGGGTGGGGGAAAGAGGGTCAGGAACTCGGGGTGTGGGAAAGTAGGTCAGGAACTCGATGTGGGGGAGAGAATGTCAGGAACTCGTGGTGGGGGGAAAGAAGGTCGGGTACTCGGGGTGGGGGACAGAAGGTGAGAAACTCGAGGTGGGGGGAACGAAGTTCAGGATCTCGGGGTGGGGGGAAAGAAGGTCAGGAACTCGGGGTGGGGGGAAGGAAGGTCAGGAACTCGGGGTGGTGGAAAGAAGGTCAGGAACTCGGGGTGGGGTGAAAGATGGTCAGGAACACGGGGTAGGGGAAAGAAGGTCAGGAACTCGGGGTTGGGGGAAAGAAGGTCAGGAACTCGGGGTGGGGGAAAGAGGGTCAGGAACTCGTGGTGGGGGGAAAGGTCAGGAACTCGGGGTGGGGTGAAAAAAGGTCAGGAACTCGGGGTGTGGGAAAGAAGGTCAGGAACTCGGGGTGGGGGGATAGACGATCAGGAACTCGGGGTGAGGGGAACGAAGTTCAGGATCTCGGGGTGGGGGAATGAAGGTTAGGATCTCGGGGTGGGGGAAAGAAGGTCAGGAAATCGGGGTGGGGGAGAGAAGGACAGGAACTCGGGGTTGGGGGAGAAGTTCTGGAACTAGGGGTGGGGGAGAGAAGGTCAGGAACTCGTGGTGGTGGGAAAGAAGGTCGGGTACTCGGGGTGGGGGAAAGAGGGTCAGGAATTCGGGGTGGGGGAAAGAAGGTCAGGAACTCGGGGTGGGGGGAAAGAAGGTCAGGAACTCGAGGTGGGGGAAAGAAGTTCAGGAACTCGGGGTGGGGGAAAGAAGGTCAGGAACTCGGGGTGGGGGAAAGAAGGTCAGGAACTCAGGGTGGGGGAAAGAAGGTCAGTAACTCAGTGTGGGGGTAGAGATGGTCAGGAACTCGGGGTGGGGGAAAGAAGGTCAGGAACTCGGGGTGGGGGAAAGAAGGTCAGGAACTCAGGGTGGGGGAAAGAAGGTCAGGAACTCGGGGTGTTGGGATAGAAGGTCAGGAACTCAGTGTGGGGGTAAGAAGGTCAGGAACTCGGGGTGGGGGAAAGAGGGTCAGGAACTCGGGGTGGGGGGAAAGAAGGTCAGGAACTCGGGGTGGGGTGAAAGAGGGTCAGGAACACGGGGTGGGGGGAGAGAAGGTCAGGAACTCGGGGTGGGGGGAAAGAAGGTCAGGAACTCGGGGTGGGGGAAAGAGGGTCAGGAACTCGGGGTGGGGGGAAAGAAGGTCAGGAACTCGGGGTGGGGCAAAGAAGGTCAGGAACTCGGGTTGGGGGGAAAGAAGCTCAGGAACTCGGGGTGGGTGAGAGATGGTCAGGAACTCAGGGTGGGCGGAAAGAAGTTCAGGAACTCGGGGTGGGGGTAGAGATGGTCAGGAACTCGGGGTGGGGGCAAGAAGGTCAGGAACTCGGGGTGGGTGAAAGAAGGTCATGAACTCGGGGTGGGGGAAAGAAGGTCAGGAAATCGGAATGGGGGGAAAGAACGTCAGGAACACGGGGTGGGGAGAGAAGGACAGGAAATCGGGGTGGAGGCAAACACGGTCAGGAACTCGGGGTGGGGGAAAGAAGGTCAGGAACTCGGGGTGGTGGGAACGAAGTTCAGGAACTCGGGGTTGAGGGAAAGAAGTTCAGGAACTCTGGGTGGGGGAAAGAAGGTCAGGAACTCTGGGTGGGGGAAAGAAGGTCAGGAACTCAGGGTGGGGGAAAGAGGGTCAGGAACTCGGGGTGTGGGAAAGTAGGTCAGGAACTCGATGTGGGGGAGAGAATGTCAGGAACTCGTGGTGGGGGGAAAGAAGGTCGGGTACTCGGGGTGGGGGACAGAAGGTGAGAAACTCGAGGTGGGGGGAACGAAGTTCAGGATCTCGGGGTGGGGGGAAAGAAGGTCAGGAACTCGGGGTGGGGGGAAGGAAGGTCAGGAACTCGGGGTGGTGGAAAGAAGGTCAGGAACTCGGGGTGGGGTGAAAGATGGTCAGGAACACGGGGTAGGGGAAAGAAGGTCAGGAACTCGGGGTTGGGGGAAAGAAGGTCAGGAACTCGGGGTGGGGGAAAGAGGGTCAGGAACTCGGGGTGGGGGGAAAGGTCAGGAACTCGGGGTGGGGTGAAAGAAGGTCAGGAACTCGGGGTGTTGGAAAGAAGGTCAGGAACTCGGGGTGGGGGGATAGACGATCAGGAACTCGGGGTGAGGGGAACGAAGTTCAGGATCTCGGGGTGGGGGAATGAAGGTTAGGATCTCGGGGTGGGGGAAAGAAGGTCAGGAAATCGGGCTGGGGGAGAGAAGGACAGGAACTCGGGGTTGGGGGAGAAGTTCTGGAACTAGGGGTGGGGGAGAGAAGGTCAGGAACTCGTGGTGGTGGGAAAGAAGGTCGGGTACTCGGGGTGGGTGAAAGAAGGTCAGGAACTCGTGGTGGGAGAAAGAAGGTCAGGACTCGGGGTGGGGCAAAGAAGGTCAGGAACTCGGGGTGGGGGGAAAGAAGGTCAGGAACTCGGGGTGGGGGAAAGAAGGTCAGGACTCGGGGTGGGGGAAAGAAGGTCAGGAACTCGGGGTGGGGGGAAAGAAGGTCAGGAACTCGGGGTGGGGGAAAGAGGGTGAGGAACTCGGGGTGTGGGAAAGAAGGTCAGGAACTCGGGGTTGGGTTAAAGAGGGTCAGGAATTCGGGGTGGGGGAAAGAAGGTCAGGAACTCGGGGTGGGGGAAATAAGGTCAGGAACTCCGGGTGGGGGAAAGAGGGTCAGGAACTCGGGGTGTGGGAAAGGAGGTCAGGAACTCGGGGTGGGGGAAAGAAGGTCAGGAACTCGGGGTGGGGGAAAGAAGGTCAGGAACCCGGGGTGGAGGGAAAGAGGGTCACGAACTCGGGGTGTGGGAAAGAAGGTCAGGAACTCGGGGTGGGGGAAAGATGGTCAGGAACTCGGGGTGGGGGAAAGAGGGTCACGAACTCGGGGTGTGGGAAAGAAGGTCAGGAACTCGGGGTGGGGGAAAGAGGGTCACGAACTCGGGGTGTGGGGAAAGAAGGTCAGGAACTCGGGGTGGGGGAAAGAAGGTCAGGAACTCGGGGTGGGGGAAAGAAGGTCAGAAACTCGGGGTGGGGGGAAAGAAGATCAGGAACTCTGGGTGGGGGAAAGAGGGTCAGGAGCTCGGGGTGGGAAAAGAAGGTCAGAAACTCGTGGTGGGAGAAAGAAGGTCAGGAACTCGGGGTGGGGGGAAAGAAGATCAGGAACTCTGGGTGGGGGAAAGAGGGTCAGGAGCTCGGGGTGGGGAAAGAAGGTCAGGAACTCTGGGTGGGTGTAAAAGGGTCAGGACCTCGGGGCGTGGGAAAGAAGATCAGGAACTCGGGGTGCGGGGAACGAAGTTCAGGATCTCGCGGTGGGGGATAGAAGGTCAGGAACACTGGGTGGGGGGAAGGAAGGTCAGGAACTCGGGGTGGGGGAAAGAAGGTCAGGAACTCGGGGTGGGGGAAAGAAGTTCAAGAACTCGGGGTGGAGGGAAAGAAGGTCAGGAACTCGGGGTGGGGGGAAAGATGTTCAGGAACTCGGGGTTGGGGGAAAGAAGTTCAGGAACTCGGGGTTGGGGGGGAAAGAAGGTCAGGAACTCTGGGTGGGGGAAAGAAGGTCAGGAACTCTGGGTGGGGGGAAGGAAGGTCAGGAACTCGGGGTGGGGGAAAGAAGGTCAGGAACTCGGGGTGGGGGAGAGAATGTCAGGAACTCGGGGTGGGGGAAAGAAGGTGAGAAACTCGAGGTGGGGGGAAAGAAGTTCAGGATCTCGGGGTGGGGGGAAAGAAGGTCAGGAACTCGGGGTGGGGGGAAGGAAGGTCAGGAACACGGAGTAGGGGAAAGAAGTTCAGAAACTCGGGGTGGGGGTAAAGAAGGTCAGGAACTCGGGGTGGGGGGAAAGAAGGTCAGGAACTCGGGGTGGGGGGAAAGAAGGTCAGGAACTCGGGGTGTGGGGAAGAAGGTCAGGAACTCGGGGTGGGGGGATAGACGATCAGGAACTCGGGGTGAGGGGAACGAAGTTCAGGATCTCGGGGTGGGGGAATGAATGTTAGGATCTCGGTGTGGGGGAAAGAAGGTCAGGAACTCGGGGTGGGGGAGAGAAGGACAGGAACTCGGGGTGGGGGGGAGAAGGTCTGGAACTCGGGGTGGGGGAGAGAAGGTCAGGAACTCGTGGTGTTGGGAAAGAAGGTCGGGTACTCCGGGTGGGTGAAAGAAAGTCAGGAACTCGTGGTGGGAGAAAGAAGGTCAGGACTCGGGGTGGGGGAAAGAAGGTCATGAACTCGGGGTGGAGGAAAGAAGGTCATGAACTCGGGGTGGGGGGAAAGAAGGTCAGGAACTCGGGGTGGGGGAAAGAAGGTCAGGAACTCGGGGTGGGGGAAAGAGGGTCAGGAATTCGGGGTGGGGGAAAGAAGGTCAGGAACTCGGGGTGGGGGGAAAGAAGGTCAGGAACTCGAGGTGGGGGAAAGAAGTTCAGGAACTCGGGGTGGGGTAAAGAAGGTCAGGAACTCGGGGTGGGGGAAAGAAGGTCAGGAACTCAGGGTGGGGGAAAGAAGGTCAGTAACTCAGTGTGGGGGTAGAGATGGTCAGGAACTCGGGGTGGGGGAAAGAAGGTCAGGAACTCGGGGTGGGGGAAAGAAGGTCAGGAACTCAGGGTGGGGGAAAGAAGGTCAGGAACTCGGGCTGTTGGGATAGAAGGTCAGGAACTCAGTGTGGGGGTAAGAAGGTCAGGAACTCGGGGTGGGGGAAAGAGGGTCAGGAACTCGGGGTGGGGGGAAAGAAGGTCAGGAACTCGGGGTGGGGCAAAGAAGGTCAGGAACTCGGGTTGGGGGGAAAGAAGCTCAGGAACTCGGGGTGGGTGAGAGATGGTCAGGAACTCAGGGTGGGCGGAAAGAAGTTCAGGAACTCGGGGTGGGGGTAGAGATGGTCAGGAACTCGGGGTGGGGGCAAGAAGGTCAGGAACTCGGGGTGGGTGAAAGAAGGTCATGAACTCGGGGTGGGGGAAAGAAGGTCAGGAAATCGGAATGGGGGAAAGAAGGTCAGGAACACGGGGTGGGGAGAGAAGGACAGGAAATCGGGGTGGAGGGAAACACGGTCAGGAACTCGGGGTGGGGGAAAGAAGGTCAGGAACTCGGGGTTGAGGGAAAGAAGTTCAGGAACTCTGGGTGGGGGAAAGAAGGTCAGGAACTCTGGGTGGGGGAAAGAAGGTCAGGAACTCAGGGTGGGGGAAAGAGGGTCAGGAACTCGGGGTGTGGGAAAGTAGGTCAGGAACTCGATGTGGGGGAGAGAATGTCAGGAACTCGTGGTGGGGGGAAAGAAGGTCGGGTACTCGGGGTGGGGGACAGAAGGTGAGAAACTCGAGGTGGGGGGAACGAAGTTCAGGATCTCGGGGTGGGGGGAAAGAAGGTCAGGAACTCGGGGTGGGGGGAAGGAAGGTCAGGAACTCGGGGTGGTGGAAAGAAGGTCAGGAACTCGGGGTGGGGTGAAAGATGGTCAGGAACACGGGGTAGGGGAAAGAAGGTCAGGAACTCGGGGTTGGGGGAAAGAAGGTCAGGAACTCGGGGTGGGGGAAAGAGGGTGAGGAACTCGTGGTGGGGGGAAAGGTCAGGAACTCGGGGTGGGGTGAAAAAAGGTCAGGAACTCGGGGTGTGGGAAAGAAGGTCAGGAACTCGGGGTGGGGGGATAGACGATCAGGAACTCGGGGTGAGGGGAACGAAGTTCAGGATCTCGGGGTGGGGGAATGAAGGTTAGGATCTCGGGGTGGGGGAAAGAAGGTCAGGAAATCGGGGTGGGGGAGAGAAGGACAGGAACTCGGGGTTGGGGGAGAAGTTCTGGAACTAGGGGTGGGGGAGAGAAGGTCAGGAACTCGTGGTGGTGGGAAAGAAGGTCGGGTACTCGGGGTGGGGGAAAGAGGGTCAGGAATTCGGGGTGGGGGAAAGAAGGTCAGGAACTCGGGGTGGGGGGAAAGAAGGTCAGGAACTCGAGGTGGGGGAAAGAAGTTCAGGAACTCGGGGTGGGGGAAAGAAGGTCAGGAACTCGGGGTGGGGGAAAGAAGGTCAGGAACTCAGAGTGGGGGAAAGAAGGTCAGTAACTCAGTGTGGGGGTAGAGATGGTCAGGAACTCGGGGTGGGGGAAAGAAGGTCAGGAACTCGGGGTGGGGGAAAGAAGGTCAGGAACTCAGGGTGGGGGAAAGAAGGTCAGGAACTCGGGGTGTTGGGATAGAAGGTCAGGAACTCAGTGTGGGGGTAAGAAGGTCAGGAACTCGGGGTGGGGGAAAGAGGGTCAGGAACTCGGGGTGGGGGGAAAGAAGGTCAGGAACTCGGGGTGGGGCAAAGAAGGTCAGGAACTCGGGTTGGGGGGAAAGAAGCTCAGGAACTCGGGGTGGGTGAGAGATGGTCAGGAACTCAGGGTGGGCGGAAAGAAGTTCAGGAACTCGGGGTGGGGGTAGAGATGGTCAGGAACTCGGGGTGGGGGCAAGAAGGTCAGGAACTCGGGGTGGGTGAAAGAAGGTCATGAACTCGGGGTGGGGGAAAGAAGGTCAGGAAATCGGAATGGGGGGAAAGAAGGTCAGGAACACGGGGTGGGGAGAGAAGGACAGGAAATCGGGGTGGAGGGAAACACGGTCAGGAACTCGGGGTGGGGGAAAGAAGGTCAGGAACTCGGGGTTGAGGGAAAGAAGTTCAGGAACTCTGGGTGGGGGAAAGAAGGTCAGGAACTCTGGGTGGGGGAAAGAAGGTCAGGAACTCAGGGTGGGGGAAAGAGGGTCAGGAACTCGGGGTGTGGGAAAGTAGGTCAGGAACTCGATGTGGGGGAGAGAATGTCAGGAACTCGTGGTGGGGGGAAAGAAGGTCGGGTACTCGGGGTGGGGGACAGAAGGTGAGAAACTCGAGGTGGGGGGAACGAAGTTCAGGATCTCGGGGTGGGGGGAAAGAAGGTCAGGAACTCGGGGTGGGGGGAAGGAAGGTCAGGAACTCGGGGTGGTGGAAAGAAGGTCAGGAACTCGGGGTGGGGTGAAAGATGGTCAGGAACACGGGGTAGGGGAAAGAAGGTCAGGAACTCGGGGTTGGGGGAAAGAAGGTCAGGAACTCGGGGTGGGGGAAAGAGGGTCAGGAACTCGGGGTGGGGGGAAAGGTCAGGAACTCGGGGTGGGGTGAAAAAAGGTCAGGAACTCGGGGTGTGGGAAAGAAGGTCAGGAACTCGGGGTGGGGGGATAGACGATCAGGAACTCGGGGTGAGGGGAACGAAGTTCAGGATCTCGGGGTGGGAGAATGAAGGTTAGGATCTCGGGGTGGGGGAAAGAAGGTCAGGAAATCGGGGTGGGGGAGAGAAGGACAGGAACTCGGGGTTGGGGGAGAAGTTCTGGAACTAGGGGTGGGGGAGAGAAGGTCAGGAACTCGTGGTGGTGGGAAAGAAGGTCGGGTACTCGGGGTGGGGGAAAGAGGGTCAGGAATTCGGGGTGGGGGAAAGAAGGTCAGGAACTCGGGGTGGGGGGAAAGAAGGTCAGGAACTCGAGGTGGGGGAAAGAAGTTCAGGAACTCGGGGTGGGGGAAAGAAGGTCAGGAACTCGGGGTGGGGGAAAGAAGGTCAGGAACTCAGGGTGGGGGAAAGAAGGTCAGTAACTCAGTGTGGGGGTAGAGATGGTCAGGAACTCGGGGTGGGGGAAAGAAGGTCAGGAACTCGGGGTGGGGGAAAGAAGGTCAGGAACTCAGGGTGGGGGAAAGAAGGTCAGGAACTCGGGGTGTTGGGATAGAAGGTCAGGAACTCAGTGTGGGGGTAAGAAGGTCAGGAACTCGGGGTGGGGGAAAGAGGGTCAGGAACTCGGGGTGGGGGGAAAGAAGGTCAGGAACTCGGGGTGGGGCAAAGAAGGTCAGGAACTCGGGTTGGGGGGAAAGAAGCTCAGGAACTCGGGGTGGGTGAGAGATGGTCAGGAACTCAGG
Organism: Somniosus microcephalus; assembly: GCF_052327205.1. Taxonomy (NCBI): domain Eukaryota; kingdom Metazoa; phylum Chordata; class Chondrichthyes; order Squaliformes; family Somniosidae; genus Somniosus; species Somniosus microcephalus. The sequence goes on along the minus strand of NW_028225181.1, from coordinate 5,692,113 downwards.
GTGGGCGGAAAGAAGTTCAGGAACTCGGGGTGGGGGTAGAGATGGTCAGGAACTCGGGGTGGGGGCAAGAAGGTCAGGAACTCGGGGTGGGTGAAAGAAGGTCATGAACTCGGGGTGGGGGAAAGAAGGTCAGGAAATCGGAATGGGGGGAAAGAAGGTCAGGAACACGGGGTGGGGAGAGAAGGACAGGAAATCGGGGTGGAGGGAAACACGGTCAGGAACTCGGGGTGGGGGAAAGAAGGTCAGGAACTCGGGGTTGAGGGAAAGAAGTTCAGGAACTCTGGGTGGGGGAAAGAAGGTCAGGAACTCTGGGTGGGGGAAAGAAGGTCAGGAACTCAGGGTGGGGGAAAGAGGGTCAGGAACTCGGGGTGTGGGAAAGTAGGTCAGGAACTCGATGTGGGGGAGAGAATGTCAGGAACTCGTGGTGGGGGGAAAGAAGGTCGGGTACTCGGGGTGGGGGACAGAAGGTGAGAAACTCGAGGTGGGGGGAACGAAGTTCAGGATCTCGGGGTGGGGGGAAAGAAGGTCAGGAACTCGGGGTGGGGGGAAGGAAGGTCAGGAACTCGGGGTGGTGGAAAGAAGGTCAGGAACTCGGGGTGGGGTGAAAGATGGTCAGGAACACGGGGTAGGGGAAAGAAGGTCAGGAACTCGGGGTTGGGGGAAAGAAGGTCAGGAACTCGGGGTGGGGGAAAGAGGGTCAGGAACTCGGGGTGGGGGGAAAGGTCAGGAACTCGGGGTGGGGTGAAAAAAGGTCAGGAACTCGGGGTGTGGGAAAGAAGGTCAGGAACTCGGGGTGGGGGGATAGACGATCAGGAACTCGGGGTGAGGGGAACGAAGTTCAGGATCTCGGGGTGGGAGAATGAAGGTTAGGATCTCGGGGTGGGGGAAAGAAGGTCAGGAAATCGGGGTGGGGGAGAGAAGGACAGGAACTCGGGGTTGGGGGAGAAGTTCTGGAACTAGGGGTGGGGGAGAGAAGGTCAGGAACTCGTGGTGGTGGGAAAGAAGGTCGGGTACTCGGGGTGGGTAAGAAGGTCTGGAACTCGTGGTGGGAGAAAGAAGGTCAGGACTCGGGGTGGGGGAAAGAAGGTCAGGAACTCGGGGTGGGGGGAAAGAAGGTCAGGAACTCGGGGTGGGGGAAAGAGGGTGAGGAACTCGGGGTGTGGGAAAGAAGGTCAGGAACTCGGGGTTGGGTTAAAGAGGGTCAGGAATTCGGGGTGGGGGAAAGAAGGTCAGGAACTCGGGGTGGGGGAAATAAGGTCAGGAACTCCGGGTGGGGGAAAGAGGGTCAGGAACTCGGGGTGTGGGAAAGGAGGTCAGGAACTCGGGGTGGGGGAAAGAAGGTCAGGAACTCGGGGTGGGGGAAAGAAGGTCAGAAACTCGGGGTGGGGGGAAAGAAGATCAGGAACTCTGGGTGGGGGAAAGAGGGTCAGGAGCTCGGGGTGGGGAAAGAAGGTCAGAAACTCGTGGTGGGAGAAAGAAGTTCAGGAACTCGGGGTGGGGGGAAAGAAGATCAGGAACTCTGGGTGGGGGAAAGAGGGTCAGGAGCTCGGGGTGGGGAAAGAAGGTCAGGAATTCTGGGTGGGTGTAAAAGGGTCAGGACCTCGGGGCGTGGGAAAGAAGATCAGGAACTCGGGGTGCGGGGAACGAAGTTCAGGATCTCGCGGTGGGGGATAGAAGGTCAGGAACACTGGGTGGGGGGAAGGAAGGTCAGGAACTCGGGGTGGGGGAAAGAAGGTCAGGAACTCGGGGTGGGGGAAAGAAGTTCAAGAACTCGGGGTGGAGGGAAAGAAGGTCAGGAACTCGGGGTGGGGGGAAAGATGTTCAGGAACTCGGGGTTGGGGGAAAGAAGTTCAGGAACTCGGGGTTGGGGGGGAAAGAAGGTCAGGAACTCTGGGTGGGGGAAAGAAGGTCAGGAACTCTGGGTGGGGGGAAGGAAGGTCAGGAACTCGGGGTGGGGGAAAGAAGGTCAGGAACTCGGGGTGGGGGAGAGAATGTCAGGAACTCGGGGTGGGGGAAAGAAGGTGAGAAACTCGAGGTGGGGGGAAAGAAGTTCAGGATCTCGGGGTGGGGGGAAAGAAGGTCAGGAACTCGGGGTGGGGGGAAGGAAGGTCAGGAACACGGAGTAGGGGAAAGAAGTTCAGAAACTCGGGGTGGGGGTAAAGAAAGTCTGGAACTCGGGGTGGGGGGAAAGAAGGTCAGGAACTCGGGGTGGGGGGAAAGAAGGTCAGGAACTCGGGGTGTGGGGAAGAAGGTCAGGAACTCGGGGTGGGGGGATAGACGATCAGGAACTCGGGGTGAGGGGAACGAAGTTCAGGATCTCGGGGTGGGGGAATGAATGTTAGGATCTCGGTGTGGGGGAAAGAAGGTCAGGAACTCGGGGTGGGGGAGAGAAGGACAGGAACTCGGGGTGGGGGGGAGAAGGTCTGGAACTCGGGGTGGGGGAGAGAAGGTCAGGAACTCGTGGTGTTGGGAAAGAAGGTCGGGTACTCCGGGTGGGTGAAAGAAAGTCAGGAACTCGTGGTGGGAGAAAGAAGGTCAGGACTCGGGGTGGGGGAAAGAAGGTCATGAACTCGGGGTGGGGGGAAAGAAGGTCAGGAACTCGGGGTGGGGGAAAGAAGGTCAGGAACTCGGGGTGGGGGAAAGAGGGTCAGGAATTCGGGGTGGGGGAAAGAAGGTCAGGAACTCGGGGTGGGGGGAAAGAAGGTCAGGAACTCGAGGTGGGGGAAAGAAGTTCAGGAACTCGGGGTGGGGGAAAGAAGGTCAGGAACTCGGGGTGGGGGAAAGAAGGTCAGGAACTCAGGGTGGGGGAAAGAAGGTCAGTAACTCAGTGTGGGGGTAGAGATGGTCAGGAACTCGGGGTGGGGGAAAGAAGGTCAGGAACTCGGGGTGGGGGAAAGAAGGTCAGGAACTCAGGGTGGGGGAAAGAAGGTCAGGAACTCGGGGTGTGGGGATAGAAGGTCAGGAACTCAGTGTGGGGGTAAGAAGGTCAGGAACTCGGGGTGGGGGAAAGAGGGTCAGGAACTCGGGGTGGGGGGAAAGAAGGTCAGGAACTCGGGGTGGGGCAAAGAAGGTCAGGAACTCGGGTTGGGGGGAAAGAAGCTCAGGAACTCGGGGTGGGTGAGAGATGGTCAGGAACTCAGGGTGGGCGGAAAGAAGTTCAGGAACTCGGGGTGGGGGTAGAGATGGTCAGGAACTCGGGGTGGGGGCAAGAAGGTCAGGAACTCGGGGTGGGTGAAAGAAGGTCATGAACTCGGGGTGGGGGAAAGAAGGTCAGGAAATCGGAATGGGGGGAAAGAAGGTCAGGAACACGGGGTGGGGAGAGAAGGACAGGAAATCGGGGTGGAGGGAAACACGGTCAGGAACTCGGGGTGGGGGAAAGAAGGTCAGGAACTCGGGGTGGTGGGAAAGAAGTTCAGGAACTCGGGGTTGAGGGAAAGAAGTTCAGGAACTCTGGGTGGGGGAAAGAAGGTCAGGAACTCTGGGTGGGGGAAAGAAGGTCAGAAACTCAGGGTGGGGGAAAGAGGGTCAGGAACTCGGGGTGTGGGAAAGTAGGTCAGGAACTCGATGTGGGGGAGAGAATGTCAGGAACTCGTGGTGGGGGGAAAGAAGGTCGGGTACTCGGGGTGGGGGACAGAAGGTGAGAAACTCGAGGTGGGGGGAACGAAGTTCAGGATCTCGGGGTGGGGGGAAAGAAGGTCAGGAACTCGGGGTGGGGGGAAGGAAGGTCAGGAACTCGGGGTGGTGGAAAGAAGGTCAGGAACTCGGGGTGGGGTGAAAGATGGTCAGGAACACGGGGTAGGGGAAAGAAGGTCAGGAACTCGGGGTTGGGGGAAAGAAGGTCAGGAACTCGGGGTGGGGGAAAGAGGGTCAGGAACTCCGGGTGGGGGGAAAGGTCAGGAACTCGGGGTGGGGTGAAAAAAGGTCAGGAACTCGGGGTGTGGGAAAGAAGGTCAGGAACTCGGGGTGGGGGGATAGACGATCAGGAACTCGGGGTGAGGGGAACGAAGTTCAGGATCTCGGGGTGGGGGAATGAAGGTTAGGATCTCGGGGTGGGGGAAAGAAGGTCAGGAAATCGGGGTGGGGGAGAGAAGGACAGGAACTCGGGGTTGGGGGAGAAGTTCTGGAACTAGGGGTGGGGGAGAGAAGGTCAGGAACTCGTGGTGGTGGGAAGGAAGGTCGGGTACTCGGGGTGGGAGAAAGAAGGTCAGGAACTCGTGGTGGGAGAAAGAAGGTCAGGACTCGGGGTGGGGGAAAGAAGGTCAGGAACTCGGGGTGGGGGGAAAGAAGGTCAGGAACTCGGGGTGGGGGAAAGAGGTTGAGGAACTCGGGGTGTGGGAAAGAAGGTCAGGAACTCGGGGTTGGGTTAAAGAGGGTCAGGAATTCGGGGTGGGGGAAAGAAGGTCAGGAACTCGGGGTGGGGGAAATAAGGTCAGGAACTCCGGGTGGGGGAAAGAGGGTCAGGAACTCGGGGTGTGGGAAAGGAGGTCAGGAACTCGGGGTGGGGGAAAGAAGGTCAGGAACTCGGGGTGGGGGAAAGAGGGTCAAGAACTCGGGGTGTGGGAAAGAAGGTCAGGAACTCGGGGTGGGGGAAAGAAGGTCAGAAACTCGGGGTGGGGGAAAGAAGGTCAGAAACTCGGGGTGGGGGGAAAGAAGATCAGGAACTCTGGGTGGGGGAAAGAGGGTCAGGAGCTCGGGGTGGGGAAAGAAGGTCAGAAACTCGTGGTGGGAGAAAGAAGGTCAGGAACTCGGGGTGGGGGGAAAGAAGATCAGGAACTCTGGGTGGGGGAAAGAGGGTCAGGAGCTCGGGGTGGGGAAAGAAGGTCAGGAACTCTGGGTGGGTGTAAAAGGGTCAGGACCTCGGGGCGTGGGAAAGAAGATCAGGAACTCGGGGTGCGGGGAACGAAGTTCAGGATCTCGCGGTGGGGGATAGAAAGTCAGGAACACTGGGTGGGGGGAAGGAAGGTCAGGAACTCGGGGTGGGGGAAAGAAGGTCAGGAACTCGGGGTGGGGGAAAGAAGTTCAAGAACTCGGGGTGGAGGGAAAGAAGGTCAGGAACTCGGGGTGGGGGGAAAGATGTTCAGGAACTCGGGGTTGGGGGAAAGAAGTTCAGGAACTCGGGGTTGGGGGGGAAAGAAGGTCAGGAACTCTGGGTGGGGGAAAGAAGGTCAGGAACTCTGGGTGGGGGGAAGGAAGGTCAGGAACTCGGGGTGGGGGAAAGAAGGTCAGGAACTCGGGGTGGGGGAGAGAATGTCAGGAACTCGGGGTGGGGGAAAGAAGGTGAGAAACTCGAGGTGGGGGGAAAGAAGTTCAGGATCTCGGGGTGGGGGGAAAGAAGGTCAGGAACTCGGGGTGGGGGAGAGAATGTCAGGAACTCGGGGTGGGGGAAAGAAGGTGAGAAACTCGAGGTGGGGGGAAAGAAGTTCAGGATCTCGGGGTGGGGGGAAAGAAGGTCAGGAACTCGGGGTGGGGGGAAGGAAGGTCAGGAACACGGAGTAGGGGAAAGAAGTTCAGAAACTCGGGGTGGGGGTAAAGAAGGTCAGGAACTCGGGGTGGGGGGAAAGAAGGTCAGGAACTCGGGGTGGGGGGAAAGAAGGTCAGGAACTCGGGGTGTGGGGAAGAAGGTCAGGAACTCGGGGTGGGGGGATAGACGATCAGGAACTCGGGTGAGGGGAACGAAGTTCAGGATCTCGGGGTGGGGGAATGAATGTTAGGATCTCGGTGTGGGGGAAAGAAGGTCAGGAACTCGGGGTGGGGGAGAGAAGGACAGGAACTCGGGGTGGGGGGGAGAAGGTCTGGAACTCGGGGTGGGGGAGAGAAGGTCAGGAACTCGTGGTGTTGGGAAAGAAGGTCGGGTACTCCGGGTGGGTGAAAGAAAGTCAGGAACTCGTGGTGGGAGAAAGAAGGTCAGGACTCGGGGTGGGGGAAAGAAGGTCATGAACTCGGGGTGGGGGGAAAGAAGGTCAGGAACTCGGGGTGGGGGAAAGAAGGTCAGGAACTCGGGGTGGGGGAAAGAGGGTCAGGAATTCGGGGTGGGGGAAAGAAGGTCAGGAACTCGGGGTGGGGGGAAAGAAGGTCAGGAACTCGAGGTGGAGGAAAGAAGTTCAGGAACTCGGGGTGGGGGAAAGAAGGTCAGGAACTCGGGGTGGGGGAAAGAAGGTCAGGAACTCAGGGTGGGGTAAAGAAGGTCAGTAACTCAGTGTGGGGGTAGAGATGGTCAGGAACTCGGGGTGGGGGAAAGAAGGTCAGGAACTCGGGGTGGGGGAAAGAAGGTCAGGAACTCAGGGTGGGGGAAAGAAGGTCAGGAACTCGGGGTGTTGGGATAGAAGGTCAGGAACTCAGTGTGGGGGTAAGAAGGTCAGGAACTCGGGGTGGAGGAAAGAAGGTCAGGAACTCGGGGTGGGGGGTAAGATGGTCAGGAACTCGGGGTGGGGGTAAGAAGGTCAGGAACTCGGGGTGGAGGAAAGAAGGTCAGGAACTCGGGGTGGGGGGTAAGATGGTCAGGAACTCGGGGTGGGGGGAACGATGGTCAGGAACTCGGTGTGGGGGAAAGAAGGTCAGGAACTCTAGGTGGGTGAAAGAATGTCAGGAACTCGGGATGGTGGAAAGAATGTCAGGAACTCGGGGTGGGATGAGGGAAGGTGAGGAACTCGGGGTGGAGGAAAGAAGGTCAGGAATTCGGGGTGGGGGAAAAGAAGGTCAGGAACTCGGGGTGGGGGAAAGAAGGTTAGGAACTCGGGGTGGGGAAAGAGGGTCAGGAACTTGGAGTGGGGGAAAGAAGGTCAGGAACTCGGGGTGGGGGAAAGAAGGTCAGGAACTCGGGGTGGGGGAAAGAAGGTCAGGAACTCGGGGTGGGGCAAAGAATGTCAGGAACTCGGGGTGGGGAAAGAGGGTCAGGAACTCGGGGTGAGGGTAAAGAAGGTCAGGAGCTCGGGGTGGGATAAAGAAGTTCAGGAACTTAGGGTGGGGCAAAGAAGGTCAGGAAATCGGGGTGGGGGGAAAGAAGGTCAGGATCTCGGGGTGGGGGAAAGTAGGTCAGGAAGTCGGAGTGAGGGGAAAGAAGGTCAGGAACTCGGGGGGGGAAAGAAGGTCAGGAACTCGGGGTGGGGGAAAGAAGGTCAGGAACTCGGGGTGGGGGAGAGAAAGTCAGGAACTCGGGGTGGGGAGAGAAGGTCAGGAACTCGGGGTGGGGGGAAAGAAGGTGAGGAAATCGGGGTGGGGGGAAAGAAGGTCAGGAACTCGGGGTGGTGGGATTGAACGTCAGGAACTCGGTGGGGGGGGAAAGACGATCAGGAACTCGGGTTGAGCGGAACCAAGTTCTGGATCTTGAGGTGGGGGAAAGAAGGTGAGGAACTCGGGTCGGGGGAAAGAAGGTTAGGGACTCGGGGTGGCTGAGAGATGGTCAGGAACTCGGGGTGGGGGGAAAGAAGTTCAGGAACTCGAGGTGGCTGAGAGATGGTCAGGAACTCGGGGTGGGGGAAAGAAGTTTAGGAACTCGGGGTGGGGGTAAGAAGGTCAGGAACTCCGGGTGGGGGAAAGAAGGTCAGGCACTTGGGGTGGGTGAAAGATGGTCAGGAACTCGGGGTGGGGGAACGAAGGTCAGGAAGTCTGGGTGGAGGGAAAGAAGGTGAGGAACACGGGGTGGGGGGAAAGAATGTCAGGAACTCGGGGTGGGGGGAAAGAAGGTCAGGAACTCGGGGTGCGGAAACACGGTCAGGAACTCGGGCTGGGGCAAAAAGGGTCAGGAACTCGGGGTGGGGGAAAGAAGGTCAGGAAATCGGGGTGGGGGAAAGAAGGTCAGGAACTCGGAATGGGGGAGAGAAGGTCAGGAACTCGGGGTGGAGGGAAAGAAGGTCAGGAACTCGGGGAGGGGGGATAGAAGATCAGGAACTCGGGGTGCGGAAACACGGTCAGGAACTCGGGGTGGGGGAAAGAAGGTCAGGAACTCGGGGTGGAGGGAAAGAAGGTCAGGAACTCGGGGTGGGGTGAAAGAAGGTCAGGAACTCTGGGTTTGGGAAAGAAGGTCAGGAACTTGGGGTGGGGGAAAGAAGGTCAGGAACTCTGGGGTGGGGGAAAGAAGGTCAGGAACACAGGGTGGGGGAAGGAGGGTCAGGAACTCGGGGTGTGGGAAAGTAGGTCAGGAACTCGGGGTGGGAGAGAGAATGTCAGGAACTCGTGGTGGGGGGAAAGAAGGTCGGGTACTCGGGGTGGGGGAAAGAAGGTGAGAAACTCGTGGTTGGGGGAACGAAGTTCAGGATCTCGGGGTGGGGGGAAAGAAGGTCAGGAACTCGGGGTGGGGGGAAAGAGGGTCAGGAACACGGGGTGGGGGGAGAGAAAGTCAGGAACTCGGGGTGGGGGGAAAGAAGGTCAGGAACTCGGGGTGGGGGAAAGAGGGTCAGGAACTCGGGGTGGGGGGAAAGAAGGTCAGGAACTCGGGGTGGGGCAAAGAAGGTCAGGAACTCGGGTTGGGGGGAAAGAAGTTCAGGAACTCAGGGTGGGTGAGAGATGGTCAGGAACTCAGGGTGGTCGGAAAGAAGGTCAGGAACTCGGGGTGGGGGTAGAGATGGTAAGGAACTCGGGGTGGGGGCAAGAAGGTTAGGCACTCGGGGTGGGTGAAAGAAGGTCAGGAACTCGGGGTGGGGGAAAGAAGGTCAGGAAATCGGAATGGGGGGAAAGAAGGTCAGGAACACGGGGTGGGGGAGAGAAGGACAGGAAATCGGGGTGGAGGGAAACACGGTCAGGAACTCGGGGTGGGGGAAAGAAGGTCAGGAACTCGGGGAGGTGGGAAAGAAGTTCAGGAACTCGGGGTTGGGGGAAAGAAGTTCAGGAACTCTGGGTGGGGGAATGAAGGTCAGGAACTCTGGGTGGGGGAAAGAAGGTCAGGAACACGGGGTAGGGGAAAGAAGGTCAGGAACTCGGGGTTGGGGGAAAGAAGGTCAGGAACTCAGGGTGGGGGAAAGAGGGTCAGGAACTGGGGTGTGGGAAAGTAGGTCAGGAACTCGATGTGGGGGAGAGAATGGCAGGAACTCGTGGTGGGGGGAAAGAAGGTCGGGTACTCGGGTTGGGGGACAGAATTGAGAAACTCGAGGTGGGGGGAACGAAGTTCAGGATCTCGGGGTGGGGGGAAAGAAGGTCAGGAACTCGGGCTGGTGGAAAGAAGGTCAGGAACTCGGGGTGGGGTGAAAGATGGTCAGGAACACGGGGTAGGGGAAAGAAGGTCAGGAACTCGGTGTTGGGGGAAAGAAGGTCAGGAACTCTGGGTGGGGGAAAGAAGGTCAGGAACTCAGGGTGGGGGAAAGAGGGTCAGGAACTCGAGGTGTGGGAAAGTAGGTCAGGAACTCGATGTGGGGGAGAGAATGTCAGGAACTCGTGTTGGGGGGAAAGAAGGTCGGGTACGCGGGGTGGGGGACAGAAGGTGAGAAACTCGAGGTGGGTGGACCGAAGTTCAGGATCTCGGGGTGGGGGGAAAGAAGGTCAGGAACTCGGGGTGGGGGGAAGGATGTTCAGGAACTCGGGGTGGTGGAAAAAAGGTCAGGAACTCGGGGTGGGGTGAAAGATGGTCAGGAACACGGGGTAGGGGAAAGAAGGTCAGGAACTCGGGGTTGGGGGAAAGAAGGTCAGGAACTCGGGGTGGGGGAAAGAGGGTCAGGAACTCGGGGTGGGGGGAAAGAAGGTCAGGAACTCGGGGTGGGGAGAAAGAAGGTCAGGAACTCGGGGTGTGGGAAAGAAGGTCAGGAACTCGGGTTGGGGGGATAGACGATCAGGAACTCGGGGTGAGGGGAACGAAGTTCAGGATCTCGGGGTGGGGGAATGAAGGTTAGGATCTCGGGGTGGGGGAAAGAAGGTCAGGAAATCGGGGTGGGGGAGAGAAGGACAGGAACTCGGGGTTGGGGGGAGAAGTTCTGGAACTCGGGGTGGGGGAGAGAAGGTCAGGAAGTCGTGGTGGTGTGAAAGAAGGTCGGGTACTCGGGGTGGGTGAAAGAAGGTCAGGAACTCGTGGTGGGAGAAAGAAGGTCAGGACTCGGGGTGGGGTAAAGAAGGTCAGGAACTCGGGGTGGGGGGAAAGAAGGTCAGGAACTCGGGGTTGGGTTGAAGAGGGTCAGGAATTCGGGGTGGGGGAAAGAGTGTGAGGAACTCGGGGTGTGGGAAAGAAGGTCAGGAACTCGGGGTTGGGTTGAAGAGGGTCAGGAATTCGGGGTGGGGGAAAGAAGGTCAGGAACTCGGGGTGGGGGAAATAAGGTCAGGAACTCCGGGTGGGGGAAAGAGGATCACGAACTCGGGGTGTGGGAAAGAAGGTCAGGAACTCGGGGTGGGGGCAAGAAGGTCAGGAACTCCGGGTGGGGGAAAGAGGATCACGAACTCGGGGTGTGGGAAAGAAGGTCAGGAACTCGGGGTGTGGGAAAGAAGGTCAGGAACTCGGGGTGGGGGAAAGAAGGTCAGGAACTCGGGGTGGGGGAAAGAAGGTCAGGAACTCGGGGTGGGGGAAAGAGGATCACGAACTCGGGGTGTGGGAAAGAAGGTCAGGAACTCGGGGTGGGGGAAAGAAGGTCAGGAACTCGGGGTGGGGGGAAGAAGGTCAGAAACTCGTGGTGGTGGGAAAGAAGGTCGGGTACTCGGGGTGGGGGAAAGAAGGTCAGAAACTCGTGGTGGGAGAAAGAAGGTCAGGAACTCGGGGTGGGGGGAAAGAAGATCAGGAACTCTGGGTGGGGGAAAGAGGGTCAGGAGCTCGGGGTGGGGAAAGAAGGTCAGGAACTCTGGGTGGGTGTAAAAGGGTCAGGACCTCGGGGCGTGGGAAAGAAGATCAGGAACTCGGGGTGCGGGGAACGAAGTTTAGGATCTCGCGGTGTGGGATAGAAGGTCAGGAACACTGGGTGGGGGGAAGGAAGGTCAGGAACTCGGGGTGGGGGAAAGAAGGTCAGGAACTCGGGGTGGGGGAAAGAAGTTCAGGAACTCGGGGTGGAGGGAAAGAAGGTCAGGAACTCGGGGTGGGGGGAAAGATGTTCAGGAACTCGGGGTTGGGGGAAAGAAGTTCAGGAACTCCGGGTTGGGGGGGAAAGAAGGTCAGGAACTCTGGGTGGGGGAAAGAAGGTCAGGAACTCTGGGTGGGGGAAAGAAGGTCTGGAACTCTGGGTGGCGGAAAGAAGGTCAGGAACTCGGGGTGGGGGAAAGAAGGTCAGTAACTCAGTGTGGGGGAAAGAGTGTCAGGAACTCGGGGTGTGGGAAAGTAGGTCAGGAACTCGGGGTGGGGGAGAGAATGTCAGGAACTCGGGGTGGGGGAAAGAAGGTGAGAAACTCGAGGTGGGGGGAAAGAAGTTCAGGATCTCGGGGTGGGGGGAAAGAAGGTCAGGAACTCGGGGTGGGGGGAAGGAAGGTCAGGAACACGGGGTAGGGGAAAGAAGTTCAGAAACTCGGGGTGGTGGTAAAGAAGGTCAGGAACTCGGGGTGGGGGGAAAGAAGGTCAGGAACTCGGGGTGGGGGGAAAGAAGGTCAGGAACTCGGGGTGGGGGGAAAGAAGGTCAGGAACTCGGGGTGTGGGAAAGAAGGTCAGGAACTCGGGGTGGGGGGAAAGAAGGTCATGAACTCGGGGTGTGGGAAAGAAGGTCAGGAACTCGGGGTGGGGGGATAGACGATCAGGAACTCGGGGTGAGGGGAACGAAGTTCAGGATCTCGGGGTGGGGGAATGAATGTTAGGATCTCGGGGTGGGGGAAAGAAGGTCAGGAACTCGGGGTGGGGGAGAGAAGGTAATGAACTCGGGGTGGGGGGAAAGAAGGTCAGGAACTCGGGGTGGTGGAAAGAGGGTGAGGAACTCGGGGTGTGGGAAAGAAGGTCAGGAACTCGGGGTGGGGGAAAGAGGATCAGGAATTCGGGGTGGGGGAAAGAAGGTCATAACTCGGGGTGGGGGGAAAGAAGGTCAGGAACTCCGGGTGGGGGAAAGAGGGTCAGGAACTCGGGGTGGGGGAAAGAAGTTCAGGAACTCGGGGTGGGGGAAAGAGGGTCAGGAACTCGGGGTGGGGGAAAGAAGGTCAGGAACTCGAGGTGGGGGAAAGAAGTTCAGGAACTCGGGGTGGGGGAAAGAAGGTCAGGAACTCGGGGTGGGGGAAAGAAGGTCAGGAACTCAGGGTGGGGGAAAGAAGGTCAGTAACTCAGTGTGGGGGAAAGAAGGTCAGGAACTCGGGGTGGGGGAAAGAAGGTCAGGAACTCGGGGTGGGGGAAAGAGGGTCAGGAACTCGGGGTGGGGGAAAGAAGGTCAGGAACTCGGGGTGGGGGAAAGAAGGTCAGGAACTCAGGGTGGGGGAAAGAAGGTCAGGAACTCGGGGTGTTGGGATAGAAGGTCAGGAACTCAGTGTGGGTGTAGAGATGGTCAGGAACTCGGGGTGGGGGTAAGAAGGTCAGGAACTCGGGGTGGGGGAAAGAAGGTCAGGAACTCGGGGTGGGGGGTAAGATGGTCAGGAACTCGGGGTGGGGGGAACGATGGTCAGGAACTCGGTGTGGGGGAAAGAAGGTCAGGAACTCTAGGTGGGGGAAAGAAGGTCAGGAACTCTAGGTGGGGGAAAGAATGTAAGGAACTCGGGATGGTGGAAAGAATGTCAGGAACTCGGGGTGGGATGAGGGAAGGTCAGGAACTCGGGGTGGAGGAAAGAAGGTCAGGAATTCGGGGTGGGGGAAAAGAAGGTCAGGAACTCGGGGTGGGGGAAAGAAGGTTCGGAACTCGGGGTGGGGGAAAGAAGGTCAGGAACTCGGGGTGGGGCAAAGAATGTCAGGAACTCGGGGTGGGGAAAGAGGGTCAGGAACTCGGAGTGGGGGAAAGAAGGTCAGGAGCTCGGGGTGGGATAAAGAATTTCAGGAACTTAGGGTGGGGGAAAGAAGGTCAGGAAATCGGGGTGGGGGGAAAGAAGGTCAGGATCTCGGGGTGGGGGAAAGTAGGTCAGGAAGTCGGAGTGAGGGGAAAGAAGGTCAGGAAACTCGGGGGGGGAAAGAAGGTCAGGAACTCGGGGTGGGGGAAAGAAGGTCAGGAACTCGGGGTGGGGGGGAGAGAAAGTCAGGAACTCGGGGTGGGGAGAGAAGGTCAGGAACTCGGGGTGGGGGGAAAGAAGGTGAGGAAATCGGGGTGGGGGGAAAGAAGGTCAGGAACTCGGGGTGGTGGGATTGAACGTCAGGAACTCGGTGGGGGGGAAAGACGATCAGGAACTCGGGTTGAGCGGAACCAAGTTCTGGATCTTGAGGTGGGGGAAAGAAGGTGAGGAACTCGGGTCGGGGGAAAGAAGGTCAGGGACTCGGGGTGGCTGAGAGATGGTCAGGAACTCGGGGTGGGGGGAAAGAAGTTCAGGAACTCGGGGTGGCTGAGAGATGGTCAGGAACTCGGGGTGGGGGAAAGAAGTTTAGGAACTCGGGGTGGGGGTAAGAAGGTCAGGAAATCCGGGTGGGGGAAAGAAGGTCAGGCACTTGGGGTGGGTGAAAGATGGTCAGGAACTCGGGGTGGGGGAAAGAAGGTCAGGAAGTCTGGGTGGAGGGAAAGAAGGTGAGGAACACGGGGTGGGGGGAAAGAAGGTCAGGAACTCGGGGAGCGGAAACACGGTCAGGAACTCGGGCTGGGGCAAAAAGGGTCAGGAACTCGGGGTGGGGGAAAGAAGGTCAGGAACTCGGGGTGGGGGGAAAGAAGTTCAGGAACTCGGGGTGGGGGAAAGAAGGACAGGAACTCGGGGTGGAGGGAAAGAAGGTCAGGAACTCGGGGTGGGGGGAAAGAAGGTCAGGAACTCGGGTTGGGGTAAAGAAGTTCAGGAACTCGGGGTGGGGGAAAGAAGGACAGGAACTCGGGGTGGAGGGAAAGAAGGTCAGGAACTCGGGGTGGGGGGAAAGAAGGTCAGGAACTCGGGGTGGGGGGAAAGAAGGTCAGGAACTCGAGGTGGGGGAAAGAAGTTCAGGAACTCGGGGTGGGGGAAAGAAGGTCAGGAACTCGGGGTGGGGGAAAGAAGGTCAGGAACTCAGGGTGGGGGAAAGAAGGTCAGTAACTCAGTGTGGGGGTAGAGATGGTCAGGAACTCGGGGTGGGGGAAAGAAGGTCAGGAACTCGGGGTGGGGGAAAGAAGGTCAGGAACTCAGGGTGGGGGAAAGAAGGTCAGGAACTCGGGGTGTTGGTATAGAAGGTCAGATTCTCAGTGTGGGTGTAGAGATGGTCAGGAACTCGGGGTGGGGGTAAGAAGGTCAGGAACTCCGGGTGGGGAAAGAAGGTCAGGCACTTGGGGTGGGTGAAAGATGGTCAGGAACTCGGGGTGGGGGAAAGAGGGTGAGGAACACGGGGTGGGGGGAAAGAAGGTCAGGAACTCGGGGTGGGGGGAAAGAAGGTCAGGAACTCGGGGTGGGGGGGAAAGAAGTTCAGGAACTCGTGGTGGGTGAGAGATGGTTAGGAACTCGGGGTGGGGGAAAGAAGTTCAGGACTCGGGGAAGGGGAAAGAAGGTCAGGAACTCGGGGTAGGGGAAAGAAGGTCAGGAACTCGGGGTGGGGGTAAGAAGGTCAGGAACTCGGGGTGGGGGAAAGAAGGTCAGGAACTCGGGGTGGGGGAAAGAAGATCAGGAACTCGGGGTGTGGGGAAAGAAGGTCAGGAACTCAGTGTGGGGGTAGAGATGGTCAGGAACTCGGGGTGGGGGAAATAAGGTCAGGCACTCGGGGTGGGTGAAAGAAGGTCAGGAACTCGGGGTGGGGGAAAGAAGGTCAGGAACTCGGAATGGGGGAGAGAAGGTCAGGAACTCGGGGTGGAGGGAAAGAAGGTCAGGAACTCGGGGAGGGGGGATAGAAGATCAGGAACTCGGGGTGCGGAAACACGGTCAGGAACTCGGGGTGCGGGAAAGAAGGTCAGGAACTCGGGGTGGAGGGAAAGAAGGTCAGGAACTCGGGGTGGGGTGAAAGAAGGTCAGGAACTCTGGGTTTGGGAAAGAAGGTCAGGAACTTGGGGTGGGGGAAAGAAGGTCAGGAACACAGGGTGGGGGAAGGAGGGTCAGGAACTCGGGGTCTGGGAAAGTAGGTCAGGAACTCGGGGTGGGAGAGAGAATGTCAGGAACTCGTGGTGGGGGGAAAGAAGGTCGGGTACTCGGGGTGGGGGAAAGAAGGTCAGGAACTCGGGGTGGGGGGAAAGAAGGTCAGGAACTCGGGGTGGGGGGAAAGAAGGTCAGGAACTCGGGGTGGGGGGAAAGAAGGTCAGGAACTCGGGGTGTGGGAAAGAAGGTCAGGAACTCGGGGTGGGGGGAAAGAAGGTCATGAACTCGGGGTGTGGGAAAGAAGGTCAGGAACTCGGGGTGGGGGGATAGACGATCAGGAACTCGGGGTGAGGGGAACGAAGTTCAGGTTCTCGGGGTGGGGGAATGAATGTTAGGATCTCGGGGTGGGGGAAAGAAGGTCAGGAACTCGGGGTGGGGGAGAGAAGGTAATGAACTCGGGGTGGGGGGAAAGAAGGTCAGGAACTCGGGGTGGTGGAAAGAGGGTGAGGAACTCGGGTGTGGGAAAGAAGGTCAGGAACTCGGGGTGGGGGAAAGAGGATCAGGAATTCGGGGTGGGGGAAAGAAGGTCAGGAACTCGGGGTGGGGGGAAAGAAGGTCTGGAACTCCGGGTGGGGGAAAGAGGGTCAGGAACTCGGGGTGGGGGAAAGAAGTTCAGGAACTCGGGGTGGGGGAAAGAGGGTCAGGAACTCGGGGTGGGGGAAAGAAGGTCAGGAACTCGAGGTGGGGGAAAGAAGTTCAGGAACTCGGGGTGGGGGAAAGAAGGTCAGGAACTCGGGGTGGGGGAAAGAAGGTCAGGAACTCAGGGTGGGGGAAAGAAGGTCAGTAACTCAGTGTGGGGGAAAGAAGGTCAGGAACTCGGGGTGGGGGAAAGAAGGTCAGGAACTCGGGGTGGGGGAAAGAGGGTCAGGAACTCGGGGTGGGGGAAAGAAGGTCAGGAACTCGGGGTGGGGGAAAGAAGGTCAGGAACTCAGGGTGGGGGAAAGAAGGTCAGGAACTCGGGGTGTTGGGATAGAAGGTCAGGAACTCAGTGTGGGTGTAGAGATGTTCAGGAACTCGGGGTGGGGGTAAGAAGGTCAGGAACTCGGGGTGGGGGAAAGAAGGTCAGGAACTCGGGGTGGGGGGTAAGATGGTCAGGAACTCGGGGTGGGGGGAACGATGGTCAGGAACTCGGTGTGGGGGAAAGAAGGTCAGGAACTCTAGGTGGGGGAAAGAAGGTCAGGAACTCGGGGTGGGATGAGGGAAGGTCAGGAACTCGGGGTGGAGGAAAGAAGGTCAGGAATTCGGGGTGGGGGAAAAGAAGGTCAGGAACTCGGGGTGGGGGAAAGAAGGTTCGGAACTCGGGGTGGGGGAAAGAAGGTCAGGAACTCGGGGAGGGGCAAAGAATGTCAGGAACTCGGGGTGGGGAAAGAGGGTCAGGAACTCGGAGTGGGGGGAAAGAAGGTCAGGAGCTCGGGGTGGGATAAACAATTTCAGGAACTTAGGGTGGGGGAAAGAAGGTCAGGAAATCGGGGTGGGGGGAAAGAAGGTCAGGATCTCGGGGTGGGGGAAAGTAGGTCAGGAAGTCGGAGTGAGGGGAAAGAAGGTCAGGAACTCGGGGGAGAAAGAAGGTCAGGAACTCGGGGTGGGGGAAAGAAGGTCAGGAACTCGGGGTGGGGGGAGAGAAAGTCAGGAACTCGGGGTGGGGAGAGAAGGTCAGGAACTCGGGGTGGGGGGAAAGAAGGTGAGGAAATCGGGGTGGGGGGAAAGAAGGTCAGGAACTCGGGGTGGTGGGATTGAACGTCAGGAACTCGGTGGGGGGGAAAGACGAACAGGAACTCGGGTTGAGCGGAACCAAGTTCTGGATCTTGAGGTGGGGGAAAGAAGGTGAGGAACTCGGGTCGGGGGAAAGAAGGTCAGGGACTCGGGGTGGCTGAGAGATGGTCAGGAACTCGGGGTGGGGGGAAAGAAGTTCAGGAACTCGGGGTGGCTGAGAGATGGTCAGGAACTCGGGGTGGGGGAAAGAAGTTTAGGAACTCGGGGTGGGGGTAAGAAGGTCAGGAAATCCGGGTGGGGGAAAGAAGGTCAGGCACTTGGGGTGGGTGAAAGATGGTCAGGAACTCGGGGTGGGGGAAAGAGGGTGAGGAACACGGGGTGGGGGGAAAGATGGTCAGGAACTCGGGGTGGGGGAAAGAAGGTTAGGAAGTCTGGGTGGAGGGAAAGAAGGTGAGGAACACGGGGTGGGGGGAAAGAAGGTCAGGAACTCGGGGAGCGGAAACACGGTCAGGAACTCGGGCTGGGGCAAAAAGGGTCAGGAACTCGGGGTGGGGGAAAGAAGGTCAGGAACTCGGGGTGGGGGGAAAGAAGTTCAGGAACTCGGGGTGGGGGAAAGAAGGACAGGAACTCGGGGTGGAGGGAAAGAAGGTCAGGAACTCGGGGTGGGGGGAAAGAAGGTCAGGAACTCGGGTTGGGGTAAAGAAGTTCAGGAACTCGGGGTGGGGGAAAGAAGGACAGGAACTCGGGGTGGAGGGAAAGAAGGTCAGGAACTCGGGGTGGGGGGAAAGAAGGTCAGGAACTCGGGGTGGGGGGAAAGAAGGTCAGGAACTCGAGGTGGGGGAAAGAAGTTCAGGAACTCGGGGTGGGGGAAAGAAGGTCAGGAACTCGGGGTGGGGGAAAGAAGGTCAGGAACTCAGGGTGGGGGAAAGAAGGTCAGTAACTCAGTGTGGGGGTAGAGATGGTCAGGAACTCGGGGTGGGGGAAAGAAGGTCAGGAACTCGGGGTGGGGGAAAGAAGGTCAGGAACTCAGGGTGGGGGAAAGAAGGTCAGGAACTCGGGGTGTTGGTATAGAAGGTCAGATTCTCAGTGTGGGTGTAGAGATGGTCAGGAACTCGGGGTGGGGGTAAGAAGGTCAGGAACTCCGGGTGGGGGAAAGAAGGTCAGGCACTTGGGGTGGGTGAAAGATGGTCAGGAACTCGGGGTGGGGGAAAGAGGGTGAGGAACACGGGGTGGGGGGAAAGAAGGTCAGGAACTCGGGGTGGGGGGAAAGAAGGTCAGGAACTCGGGGTGGGGGGAAAGAAGGTCAGGAACTCGGGGTGCGGAAACACGGTCAGGAATTCGGGCTGGGGCAAAAAGGGTCAGGAACTCGGGGTGGGGGTAAGAAGGTCAGGAACTCGGGGTGGGGGGAAAGAAGTTCAGGAACTCGGGGTGGGGGAAAGAAGGACAGGAACTCGGGGTGGAGGGAAAGAAGGTCAGGAATTCGGGGTGCGGGGAAAGAAGGTCAGGAACTCGGGGTGGGGGGAAATAAGTTCAGGAACTCGGGTTGGGGGGAAAGAAGTTCAGGAACTCGTGGTGGGTGAGAGATGGTTAGGAACTCGGGGTGGGGCGAAAGAAGTTCAGGAACTCGGGGAAGGGGAAAGAAGGTCAGGAACTCGGGGTAGGAGAAAGAAGGTCAGGAACTCGGGGTGGGGGTAAGAAGGTCAGGAACTCGGGGTGGGGGAAAGAAGGTCAGGAACTCGGGGTGGGGGAAAGAAGGTCAGGAACTCGGGGTGTGGGGAAAGAAGGTCAGGAACTCAGTGTGGGGGTAGAGATGGTCAGGAACTCGGGGTGGGGGAAATAAGGTCAGGCACTCGGGGTGGGTGAAAGAAGGTCAGGAACTCGGGGTGGGGGAAAGAAGGTCAGGAACTCGGAATGGGGGAGAGAAGGTCAGGAACTCGGGGTGGAGGGAAAGAAGGTCAGGAACTCGGGGAGGGGGGATAGAAGATCAGGAACTCGGGGTGCGGAAACACGGTCTGGAACTCGGGGTGCGGGAAAGAAGGTCAGGAACTCGGGGTGGAGGGAAAGAAGGTCAGGAACTTGGGGTGGGGGAAAGAAGGTCAGGAACACAGGGTGGGGGAAGGAGGGTCAGGAACTCGGGGTCTGGGAAAGTAGGTCAGGAACTCGGGGTGGGAGAGAGAATGTCAGGAACTCGTGGTGGGGGGAAAGAAGGTCGGGTACTCGGGGTGGGGGAAAGAAGGTGAGAAACTCGTGGTGGGGGGAACGAAGTTCAGGATCTCGGGGTGGGGGGAAAGAAGGTCAGGAACTCGGGGTGGGGGGAAAGAGGGTCAGGAACACGGGGTGGGGGGAGAGAAAGTCAGGAGCTCGGGGTGGGGGGAAAGAAGGTCAGGAACTCGGGGTGGGGGAAAGAGGGTCAGGAACTCGGGGTGGGGGGAAAGAAGGTCAGGAACTTGGGGTGGGGAAAAGAAGGTCAGGAACTCGGGTTGGGGGGAAGAAGTTCAGGAACTCGGGGTGGGGGTAGAGATGGTAAGGAACTCGGGGTGGGGGCAAGAAGGTCAGGCACTCGGGGTGGGTGAAAGAAGGTCAGGAACTCGGGGTGGGGGAAAGAAGGTCAGGAAATCGGAATGGGGGAAAGAAGGTCAGGAACACGGGGTGGGGGAGAGAAGGACAGGAAATCGGGGTGGAGGGAAACACGGTCAGGAACTCGGGGTGGGGGAAAGAAGGTCAGGAACTCGGGGTGGTGGGAAAGAAGTTCAGGAACTCGGGGTTGGGTTAAAGAGGGTCAGGAATTCGGGGTGGGGGAAAGAAGGTCAGGAACTCGGGGTGGGGGAAATAAGGTCAGGAACTCCGGGTGGGGGAAAGAGGGTCAGGAACTCGGGGTGTGGGAAAGAAGGTCAGGAACTCGGGGTGGGGGAAAGAAGGTCAGGAACTCGGGGTGGGGGAAAGAGGGTCACGAAATCGGGCTGTGGGAAAGAAGGTCAGGAACTCGGGGTGGGGGAAAGAAGGTCAGGAACTCGGGGTGGGCGAGAGAAAGTCAGGAACTCGTGGTGGTGGGAAAGAAGGTCAGGAACTCGTGGTGGGAGAAAGAAGGTCAGGAACTCGGGGTGGGGGAAAGAAGGTCAGGAACTCGGGGTGGGCGAGAGAAAGTCAGGAACTCGTGGTGGTGGGAAAGAAGGTCAGGAGCTCGGGGTGGGGAAAGAAGATCAGGAACTCGGGGTGGGGGAAAGAAGGTCAGGAACTCGGGGTGGGGAAAGAAGATCAGGAACATTGGGTGGGGGGAAGGAAGGTCAGGAACTCGGGGTGGGGGAAAGAAGGTCAGGAACTCGGGGTGGAGGGAAAGAAGGTCAGGAACTCGGGGTTGGGGGGGAAAGAAGGTCAGGAACTCTGGGTGGGGGAAAGAAGGTCAGGAACTCTGGGTGGGGGAAAGAAGGTCTGGAACTCTGGGTGGGGGAAAGAAGGTCAGGAACTCAGGGTGGGGGGAAAGAGTGTCAGGAACTCGGGGTGTGGGAAAGTAGGTCAGGAACTCGGGGTCGGGGAGAGAATGTCAGGAACTCGGGGTGGGGGAAAGAAGGTGAGAAACTCGAGGTGGGGGGAAAGAAGTTCAGGATCTCGGGGTGGGGGGAAAGAAGGTCAGGAACTCGGGGTGGGGGGAAGGAAGGTCAGGAACACGGGGTGGGGGGAAAGAAGGTCAGGAACTCGGGGTGTGGGAAAGAAGGTCAGGAACTCGGGGTGGGGGAAAGAAGCTCAGGAACTCGGGGTGGGGGGAAAGAAGGTCAGGAACTCGGGGTGTGGGAAAGAAGGTCAGGAACTCGGGGTGGGGGGATAGACGATCAGGAACTCGGGGTGAGGGGAACGAAGTTCAGGATCTCGGGCTGGGGGAATGAATGTTAGGATCTCGGGGTGGGGGAAAGAAGGTCAGGAACTCGGGGTGGGGGAGAGAAGGACAGGAACTCGGGGTGGGGGGGAGAAGGTCTGGAACTCGGGGTGGGGGAGAGAAGGTCAGGAACTCGTGGTGTTGGGAAAGAAGGTCGGGTACTCCGGGTGGGTGAAAGAAAGTCAGGAACTCGTGGTGGGAGAAAGAAGGTCAGGACTCGGGGTGGGGGAGAGAAGGTCAGGAACTCGTGGTGTTGGGAAAGAAGGTCGGGTACTCCGGGTGGGTGAAAGAAAGTCAGGAACTCGGGGTGGGGGAAAGAGGGTCAGGAATTCGGGGTGGGGGAAAGAAGGTCAGGAACTCGGGGTGGGGGGAAAGAAGGTCAGGAACTCGAGGTGGGGGAAAGAAGGTCAGGAACTCGGGGTGGGGGTAGAGATGGTCAGGAACTCGGGGTGTGGGAAAGAAGGTCAGGAACTCGGGGTGGGTGTAGAGATGGTCAGGAACTCGGGGTGTGGGAAAGAAGGTCAGGAACTCGGGGTGGGGGAAAGAAGGTCCGGAACTCAGGGTGGGGGAAAGAAGGTCAGGAACTCGGGGTGTTGGGATAGAAGGTCAGGAACTCAGTGTGGGTGTAGAGATGGTCAGGAACTCGGGTGGGGGTAAGAAGGTCAGGAACTCGGGGTGGGGGGCAAGATGGTCAGGAACTCGGGGTGGGGGGAACGATGGTCAGGAACTCGGTGTGGGGGAAAGAAGGTCAGGAACTCTAGGTGGGGGAAAGAATGTCAGGAACTCGGGATGGTGGAAAGAATGTCAGGAACTCGGGGTTGGATGAGGGAAGGTCAGGAACTCGGGGTGGAGGAAAGAAGGTCAGGAATTCGGGGTGGGGGAAAAGAAGGTCAGGAACTCGGGGTGGGGGAAAGAAGGTTCGGAACTCGGGGTGGGGGAAAGAAGGTCAGGAACTCGGGGTGGGGCAAAGAATGTCAGGAACTCGGGGTGGGGAAAGAGGGTCAGGAACTCGGGGTGGGGGGAAAGAAGGTCAGGAGCTCGGGGTGGGATAAAGAATTTCAGGAACTTAGGGTGGGGGAAAGAAGGTCAGGAAATCGGGGTGGGGGGAAAGTAGGTCAGGAAGTCGGAGTGGAAAGAAGGTCAGGAACTCGGGGTGGGGGAAAGAAGGTCAGGAACTCGGGGTGGGGGAAAGTAGGTCAGGAAGTCGGAGTGGAAAGAAGGTCAGGAACTCGGGGTGGGGGAAAGAAGGTCAGGAACTCGGGGGGGAAAGAAGGTCAGGAACTCGGGGTGGGGGAAAGAAGGTCAGGAACTCGGGGTGGGGGGAGAGAAAGTCAGGAACTCGGGGTGGGGAGAGAAGGTCAGGAACTCGGGGTGGGGGGAAAGAAGGTGAGGAAATCGGGGTGGGGGGAAAGAAGGTCAGGAACTCGGGGTGGTGGGATTGAACGTCAGGAACTCGGTGGGGGGGAAAGACGATCAGGAACTCGGGTTGAGCGGAACCAAGTTTTGGATCTTGAGGTGGGGGAAAGAAGGTGAGGAACTCGGGTCGTGGGAAAGAAGGTCAGGGACTCGGGGTGGCTGAGAGATGGTCAGGAACTCGGGGTGGGGGGAAAGAAGTTCAGGAACTCGGGGTGGCTGAGAGATGGTCAGGAACTCGGGGTGGGGGAAAGAAGTTTAGGAACTCGGGGTGGGGGTAAGAAAGTCAGGAACTCCGCGTGGGGGAAAGAAGGTCAGGCACTTGGGGTGGGTGAAAGATGGTCAGGAACTCGGGGTGGGGGAAAGAAGGTCAGGAAGTCTGGGTGGAGGGAAAGAAGGTGAGGAACACGGGGTGGGGGGAAAGAAGGTCAGGAACTCGGGGTGGGGGGAAAGAAGGTCAGGAACTCGGGGTGCGGAAACACGGTCAGGAACTCGGGCTGGGGCAAAAAGGGTCAGGAACTCGGGGTGGGGGAAAGAAGGTCAGGAACTCGGGGTGGGGGGAAAGAAGTTCAGGAACTCGGGGTGGGGGAAAGAAGGACAGGAACTCGGGGTGGAGGGAAAGAAGGTCAGGAACTCGGGGTGGGGGGAAAGAAGGTCAGGAACTCGGGGTGGGGGGAAAGAAGTTCAGGAACTCGGGGTGGGGGAAAGAAGGACAGGAACTCGGGGTGGAGGGAAAGAAGGTCAGGAACTCGGGGTGGGGGGAAAGAAGGTCAGGAACTCGGGGTGGGGGGAAAGAAGGTCAGGAACTCGAGGTGGGGGAAAGAAGTTCAGGAACTCGGGGTGGGGGAAAGAAGGTCAGGAACTCGGGGTGGGGGAAAGAAAGTCAGGAACTCAGGGTGGGGGAAAGAAGGTCAGTAACTCAGTGTGGGGGTAGAGATGGTCAGGAACTCGGGGTGGGGGAAAGAAGGTCAGGAACTCGGGGTGGGGGAAAGAAGGTCAGGAACTCAGGGTGGGGGAAAGAAGGTCAGGAACTCGGGGTGTTGGGATAGAAGGTCAGGAACTCAGTGTGGGTGTAGAGATGGTCAGGAACTCGGGGTGGGGGTAAGAAGGTCAGGAACTCGGGGTGGGGGGTAAGATGGTCAGGAACTCGGGGTGGGGGGAACGATGGTCAGGAACTCGGTGTGGGGGAAAGAAGGTCAGGAACTCTAGGTGGGGGAAAGAATGTCAGGAACTCGGGATGGTGGAAAGAATGTCAGGAACTCGGGGTGGGATGAGGGAAGGTCAGGAACTCGGGGTGGAGGAAAGAAGGTCAGGAATTCGGGGTGGGGGAAAAGAAGGTCAGGAACTCGGGGTGGGGGAAAGAAGGTTAGGAACTCGGGGTGGGGGAAAGAAGGTCAGGAACTCGGGGTGGGGCAAAGAATGTCAGGAACTCGGGGTGGGGAAAGAGGGTCAGGAATTCGGGGTGGGGGGAAAGAAGGTCAGGAGCTCGGGGTGGGATAAAGAAGTTCAGGAACTTAGGGTGGGGGAAAGAAGGTCAGGAACTCGAGGTGGGGGAAAGAAGTTCAGGAACTCGGGGTGGGGGAAAGAAGGTCAGGAACTCGGGGTGGGGGAAAGAAGGTCAGGAACTCAGGGTGGGGGAAAGAAGGTCAGTAACTCAGTGTGGGAGAAAGAAGGTCAGGAACTCGGGGTGGGGGAAAGAAGGTCAGGAACTCGGGGTGGGGGAAAGAAGGTCAGGAACTCAGGGTGGGGGAAAGAAGGTCAGGAACTCGGGGTGTTGGGATAGAAGGTCAGGAACTCAGTGTGGGTGTAGAGATGGTCAGGAACTCGGGGTGGGGGTAAGAAGGTCAGGAACTCGGGGTGGGGGAAAGAAGGTCAGGAACTCGGGGTGGGGGGTAAGATGGTCAGGAACTCGGGGTGGGGGGAACGATGGTCAGGAACTCGATGTGGGGGAAAGAAGGTCAGGAACTCTAGGTGGGGGAAAGAATGTCAGGAACTCGGGATGGTGGAAAGAATGTCAGGAACTCGGGGTGGGATGAGGGAAGGTCAGGAACTCGGGGTGGAGGAAAAGAAGGTCAGGAACTCGGGGTGGGGGAAAGAAGGTCAGGAACTCGGGGTGGGGGAAAAGAAGGTCAGGAACTCGGGGTGGGGGAAAGAAGGTCAGGAACTCGGGGTGGGGGAAAGAAGGTCAGGAACTCGGGGTGGGGCAAAGAATGTCAGGAACTCGGGGTGGGGAAAGAGGGTCAGGAATTCGGGGTGGGGGAAAGAAGGTCAGGAGCTCGGGTGGGATAAAGAAGTTCAGGAACTTAGGGTGGGGGAAAGAAGGTCAGGAAATCGGGGTGGGGGGAAAGAAGGTCAGGAACTCGGGGTGGGGGGAAAGCAGGTCAGGAACTCGGGGTGTGGGAAAGAAGGTCAGGAACTCGGGGTGGGGGGATAGACGATCAGGAACTCGGGGTGAGGGGAACGAAGTTCAGGATCTCGGGGTGGGGGAATGAATGTTAGGATCTCGGGGTGGGGGAAAGAAGGTCAGGAACTCGGGGTGGGGGAGAGAAGGACAGGAACTCGGGGTGGGGGGGAGAGGGTCTGGAACTCGGGGTGGGGGAGAGAAGGTCAGGAACTCGTGGTGTTGGGAAAGAAGGTCGGGTACTCCGGGTGGGGGGAAAGAAGGTCAGGGACTCGGGGTGGGGGAAAGAGGGTGAGGAACTCGGGGTGTGGGAAAGAAGGTCAGGAACTCGGGGTGGGGGAAAGAGGGTCAGGAATTCGGGGTGGGGGAAAGAAGGTCAGGAACTCGGGGTGGGGGGAAAGAAGGTCAGGAACTCGAGGTGGGGGAAAGAAGTTCAGGAACTCGGGGTGGGGGAAAGAAGGTCAGGAACTCAGGGTGGGGGAAAGAGGGTCAGGAACTCGGGGTGGGGGAAAGAGGGTCAGGAACTCGGGGTGGGGGAAAGAAGGTCAGGAACTCGGGGTGGGGGAAAAGAAGGTCAGGAACTCGGGGTGGGGGAAAGAAGGTCAGGAACTCGGGGTGGGGGAAAGAAGGTCAGGAACTCGGGGTGGGGCAAAGAATGTCAGGAACTCGGGGTGGGGAAAGAGGGTCAGGAATTCGGGGTGGGGGAAAGAAGGTCAGGAGCTCGGGTGGGATAAAGAAGTTCAGGAACTTAGGGTGGGGGAAAGAAGGTCAGGAAATCGGGGTGGGGGGAAAGAAGGTCAGGAACTCGGGGTGGGGGGAAAGCAGGTCAGGAACTCGGGGTGTGGGAAAGAAGGTCAGGAACTCGGGGTGGGGGGATAGACGATCAGGAACTCGGGGTGAGGGGAACGAAGTTCAGGATCTCGGGGTGGGGGAATGAATGTTAGGATCTCGGGGTGGGGGAAAGAAGGTCAGGAACTCGGGGTGGGGGAGAGAAGGACAGGAACTCGGGGTGGGGGGGAGAGGGTCTGGAACTCGGGGTGGGGGAGAGAAGGTCAGGAACTCGTGGTGTTGGGAAAGAAGGTCGGGTACTCCGGGTGGGGGGAAAGAAGGTCAGGGACTCGGGGTGGGGGAAAGAGGGTGAGGAACTCGGGGTGTGGGAAAGAAGGTCAGGAACTCAGGGTGGGGGAAAGAGGGTCAGGAATTCGGGGTGGGGGAAAGAAGGTCAGGAACTCGGGGTGGGGGGAAAGAAGGTCAGGAACTCGAGGTGGGGGAAAGAAGTTCAGGAACTCGGGGTGGGGGAAAGAAGGTCAGGAACTCAGGGTGGGGGAAAGAGGGTCAGGAACTCGGGGTGGGGGAAAGAGGGTCAGGAACTCGGGGTGGGGGGAAAGAAGGTCAGGAACTCGGGGTGGGGCAAAGAGGGTCAGGAACTCGGGGTGGGGGGAAAGAAGGTCAGGAACTCGGGGTGGGGCAAAGAAGGTCAGGAACTCGGGTTGGGGGGAAAGAAGTTCAGGAACTCGGGGTGGGTGAGAGATGGTCAGGAACTCAGGGTGGGCGGAAAGAAGGTCAGGAACTCGGGGTGGGGGTAGAGATGGTAAGGAACTCGGGGTGGGGGCAAGAAGGTCAGGCACTCGGGGTGGGTGAAAGAAGGTCAGGAACTCGGGGTGGGGGAAAGAAGGTCAGGAAATCGGAATGGGGGGAAAGAAGTTCAGGAACACGGGGTGGGGGAGAGAAGGACAGGAAATCGGGGTGGAGGGAAACACGGTCAGGAACTCGGGGTGGGGGAAAGAAGGTCAGGAACTCGGGGTGGTGGGAAAGAAGTTCAGGAACTCGGGGTTGGGGGAAAGAAGTTCAGGAACTCTGGGTGGGGGAATGAAGGTCAGGAACTCTGGGTGGGGGAAAGAAGGTCAGGAACACGGGGTAGGGGAAAGAAGGTCAGGAACTCGGGGTTGGGGGAAAGAAGGTCAGGAACTCAGGGTGGGGGAAAGAGGGTCAGGAACTGGGGTGTGGGAAAGTAGGTCAGGAACTCGATGTGGGGGAGAGAATGGCAGGAACTCGTGGTGGGGGGAAAGAAGGTCGGGTACTCGGGGTGGGGGACAGAAGGTGAGAAACTCGAGGTGGGGGGAACGAAGTTCAGGATCTCGGGGTGGGGGGAAAGAAGGTCAGGAACTCGGGGTGGTGGAAAGAAGGTCAGGAACTCGGGGTGGGGTGAAAGATGGTCAGGAACACGGGGTAGGGGAAAGAAGGTCAGGAATTCCGTGTTGGGGGAAAGAAGGTCAGGAACTCTGGGTGGGGGAAAGAAGGTCAGGAACTCAGGGTGGGGGAAAGAGGGTCAGGAACTCGGGGTGTGGGAAAGTAGGTCAGGAACTCGATGTGGGGGAGACAATGTCAGGAACTCGTGGTGGGGGGAAAGAAGGTCGGGTACTCGGGGTGGGGGACAGAAGGTGAGAAACTCGAGGTGGGTGGAACGAAGTTCAGGATCTCGGGGTGGGGGGAAAGAAGGTCAGGAACTCGGGGTGGGGGGAAGGATGGTCAGGAACTCGGGGTGGTGGAAAGAAGGTCAGGAACTCGGGGTGGGGTGAAAGATGGTCAGGAACACGGGGTAGGGGAAAGAAGGTCAGGAACTCGGGGTTGGGGGAAAGAAGGTCAGGAACTCGGGGTGGGGGAAAGAGGGTCAGGAACTCGGGGTGGGGGGATAGACGATCAGGAACTCGGGGTGAGGGGAACGAAGTTCAGGATCTCGGGGTGGGGGAATGAAGGTTAGGATCTCGGGGTGGGGGAAAGAAGGTCAGGAAATCGGGGTGGGGGAGAGAAGGACAGGAACTCGGGGTTGGGGGGAGAAGTTCTGGAACTCGGGGTGGGGGAGAGAAGGTCAGGAAGTCGTGGTGGTGTGAAAGAAGGTCGGGTACTCGGGGTGGGTGAAAGAAGGTCAGGAACTCGTGGTGGGAGAAAGAAGGTCAGGACTCGGGGTGGGGGAAAGAAGGTCAGGAACTCGGGGTGGGGGGAAAGAAGGTCAGGAACTCGGGGTGGGGGAAAGAGGGTGAGGAACTCGGGATGGGGGAAAGAAGGTCAGGAACTCGGGGTGGGGGAAAGAAGGTCAGGAACTCGGGGTGGGGGGAAAGAAGGTCAGGAACTCGGGGTGGGGGGAAAGAAGGTCAGGAACTCGGGGTGGGGGAAAGAGGGTGAGGAACTCGGGGTGGGGGAAAGAAGGTCAGGAACTCGGGGTGGGGGGAAAGAAGGTCAGGAACTCGGGGTGGGGGAAAGAAGGTCAGGAACTCGGGGTGGGGGGAAAGAAGGTCAGGAACTCGGGGTGGGGGAAAGAGGGTGAGGAACTCGGGGTGGGGGAAAGAAGGTCAGGAACTCGGGGTGGGGGGAAAGAAGGTCAGGAACTCGGGGTGTGGGAAAGAAGGTCAGGAACTCGGGGTTGGGTTGAAGAGGGTCAGGAATTCGGGGTGGGGGAAAGAAGGTCAGGAACTCGGGGTGGGGGAAATAAGGTCAGGAACTCCGGGTGGGGGGAAAGAGGGTCAGGAACTCGGGGTGTGGGAAAGGAGGTCAGGAACTCGGCGTGGGGGAAAGAAGGTCAGGAACTCGGGGTGGGGGAAAGAAGGTCAGGAACTCGGCGTGGGGGAAAGAAGGTCAGGAACTCGGGGTGGGGGAAAGAGGATCACGAACTCGGGGTGTGGGAAAGAAGGTCAGGAACTCGGGGTGGGGGAAAGAAGGTCAGGAACTCGGGGTGGGCGAGAGACAGTCAGGAACTCGTGGTGGTGGGAAAGAAGGTCGGGTACTCGGGGTGGGGGAAAGAAGGTCAGAAACTCGTGGTGGGAGAAAGAAGGTCAGGAACTCGGGGTGGGGGGAAAGAAGATCAGGAACTCTGGGTGGGGGAAAGAGGGTCAGGAGCTCGGGGTGGGGAAAGAAGGTCAGGAACTCTGGGTGGGTGAAAAAGGGTCAGGACCTCGGGGCGTGGGAAAGAAGATCAGGAACTCGGGGTGCGGGGAACGAAGTTTAGGATCTCGCGGTGTGGGATAGAAGGTCAGGAACACTGGGTGGGGGGAAGGAAGGTCAGGAACTCGGGGTGGGGGAAAGAAGGTCAGGAACTCGGGGTGGGGGAAAGAAGTTCAGGAACTCGGGGTGGAGGGAAAGAAGGTCAGGAACTCGGGGTGGGGGGAAAGATGTTCAGGAACTCGGGGTTGGGGGAAAGAAGTTCAGGAACTCGGGGTTGGGGGGGAAAGAAGGTCAGGAACTCTGGGTGGGGGAAAGAAGGTCAGGAACTCTGGGTGGGGGAAAGAAGGTCTGGAACTCTGGGTGGGGGAAAGAAGGTCAGGAACTCGGGGTGGGGGATAGAAGGTCAGGAACTCAGGGTGGGGGAAAGAGTGTCAGGAACTCGGGGTGTGGGAAAGTAGGTCAGGACCTCGGGGTGGGGGAGAGAATGTCAGGAACTCGGGGTGGGGGAAAGAAGGTGAGAAGCTCGAGGTGGGGGGAAAGAAGTTCAGGATCTCGGGGTGGGGGGAAAGAAGGTCAGGAACTCGGGGTGGGGGGAAGGAAGGTCAGGAACACGGGGTAGGGGAAAGAAGTTCAGAAACTCGGGGTGGTGGTAAAGAAGGTCAGGAACTCGGGGTGGGGGAAAGAAGGTCAGGAACTCGGGGTGGGGGGAAAGAAGGTCAGGAACTCGGGGTGTGGGAAAGAAGGTCAGGCACTCGGGGTGGGGGGATAGACGATCAGGAACTCGGGGTGAGGGGAACGAAGTTCAGGATCTCGGGGTGGGGGAATGAATGTTAGGATCTCGGGGTGGGGGAAAGAAGGTCAGGAACTCGGGGTGGGGGAGAGAAGGTAATGAACTCGGGGTGGGGGGAAAGAAGGTCAGGAACTCGGGGTGGGGGAAAGAGGGTGAGGAACTCGGGGTGTGGGAAAGAAGGTCAGGAACTCGGGGTGGGGGAAAGAGGGTCAGGAATTCGGGGTGGGGGAAAGAAGGTCAGGAACTCGGGGTGGGGGAAAGAAGGTCAGGAACTCCGGGTGGGGGAAAGAGGGTCAGGAACTCGGGGTGGGGGAAAGAAGTTCAGGAACTCGGGGTGGGGGAAAGAAGGTCAGGAACTCGGGGTGGGGGAAAGAAGGTCAGGAACTCGAGGTGGGGGAAAGAAGTTCAGGAACTCGGGGTGGGGGAAAGAAGGTCAGGAACTCGGGGTGGGGGAAAGAAGGTCAGGAACTCAGGGTGGGGGAAAGAAGGTCAGTAACTCAGTGTGGGGGAAAGAAGGTCAGGAACTCGGGGTGTTGGGATAGAAGGTCAGGAACTCGGGGTGGGGGTAGAGATGGTCAGGAACTAGGGGTGGGGGAAAGAAGGTCAGGAACTCGGGGTGGGGGAAAGAAGGTCAGGAACTCAGGGTGGGGGAAAGAAGGTCAGGAACTCGGGGTGTTGGGATAGAAGGTCAGGAACTCAGTGTGGGTGTAGAGATGGTCAGGAACTCGGGGTGGGGGTAAGAAGGTCAGGAACTCGGGGTGGGGGAAAGAAGGTCAGGAACTCGGGGTGGGGGGTAAGATGGTCAGGAACTCGGGGTGGGGGGAACGATGGTCAGGAACTCGGTGTGGGGGAAAGAAGGTCAGGAACTCTAGGTGGGGGAAAGAATGTAAGGAACTCGGGATGGTGGAAAGAATGTCAGGAACTCGGGGTGGGAAGAGGGAAGGTCAGGAACTCGGGGTGGAGGAAAGAAGGTCAGGAATTCGGGGTGGGGGAAAAGAAGGTCAGGAACTCGGGGTGGGGGAAAGAAGGTTCGGAACTCGGGGTGGGGGAAAGAAGGTCAGGAACTCGGGGTGGGGCAAAGAATGTCAGGAACTCGGGGTGGGGAAAGAGGGTCAGGAACTCGGGGTGGGGAAAGACGATCAGGAACTCGGGTTGAGCGGAACCAAGTTCTGGATCTTGAGGTGGGGGAAAGAAGGTGAGGAACTCGGGTCGGGGGAAAGAAGGTCAGGGACTCGGGGTGGCTGAGAGATGGTCAGGAACTCGGGGTGGGGGGAAAGAAGTTCAGGAACTCGGGGTGGCTGAGAGATGGTCAGGAACTCGGGGTGGGGGAAAGAAGTTTAGGAACTCGGGGTGGGGGTAAGAAGGTCAGGAACTCCGGGTGGGGGAAAGAAGGTCAGGCACTTGGGGTGGGGGAAAGAAGGTCAGGAAGTCTGGGTGGAGGGAAAGAAGGTGAGGAACACGGGGTGGGGGGAAAGAAGGTCAGGAACTCGGGGTGGGGGGAAAGAAGGTCAGGAACTCGGGGAGCGGAAACACGGTCAGGAACTCGGGCTGGGGCAAAAAGGGTCAGGAACTCGGGGTGGGGGAAAGAAGGTCAGGAACTCGGGGTGGGGGGAAAGAAGTTCAGGAACTCGGGGTGGGGGAAAGAAGGACAGGAACTCGGGGTGGAGGGAAAGAAGGTCAGGAACTCGGGGTGGGGGGAAAGAAGGTCAGGAACTCGGGTTGGGGTAAAGAAGTTCAGGAACTCGGGGTGGGGGAAAGAAGAACAGGAACTCGGGGTGGAGGGAAAGAAGGTCAGGAACTCGGGGTGGGGGGAAAGAAGGTCAGGAACTCGGGGTGGGCGGAAAGAAGGTCAGGAACTCGAGGTGGGGGAAAGAAGTTCAGGAACTCGGGGTGGGGGAAAGAAGGTCAGGAACTCGGGGTGGGGGAAAGAAGGTCAGGAACTCAGGGTGGGGGAAAGAAGGTCAGTAACTCAGTGTGGGGGTAGAGATGGTCAGGAACTCGGGGTGGGGGAAAGAAGGTCAGGAACTCGGGGTGGGGGAAAGAAGGTCAGGAACTCAGGGTGGGGGAAAGAAGGTCAGGAACTCGGGGTGTTGGTATAGAAGGTCAGGAACTCAGTGTGGGTGTAGAGATGGTCAGGAACTCGGGGTGGGGGTAAGAAGGTCAGGAACTCCGGGTGGGGGAAAGAAGGTCAGGCACTTGGGGTGGGTGAAAGATGGTCAGGAACTCGGGGTGGGGGAAAGAAGGTCAGGAAGTCTGGGTGGAGGGAAAGAAGGTGAGGAACACGGGGTAGGGGGAAAGAAGGTCAGGAACTCGGGGTGGGGGGAAAGAAGGTCAGGAACTCGGGGTGCGGAAACACGGTCAGGAACTCGGGCTGGGGCAAAAAGGGTCAGGAACTCGGGGTGGGGGAAAGAAGGTCAGGAACTCGGGGTGGGGGGAAAGAAGTTCAGGAACTCGGGGTGGGGGAAAGAAGGACAGGAACTCGGGGTGGAGGGAAAGAAGGTCAGGAATTCGGGGTGGGGGGAAAGAAGGTCAGGAACTCGGGGTGGGGGGAAATAAGTTCAGGAACTCGGGTTGGGGGGAAAGAAGTTCAGGAACTCGTGGTGGGTGAGAGATGGTTAGGAACTCGGGGTGGGGCGAAAGATGTTCAGGAACTCGGGGAAGGGGAAAGAAGGTCAGGAACTCGGGGTAGGGGAAAGAAGGTCAGGAACTCGGGGTGGGGGTAAGAAGGTCAGGAACTCGGGGTGGGGGAAAGAAGGTCAGGAACTCGGGGTGGGGGAAAGAAGATCAGGAACTCGGGGTGTGGGGAAAGAAGGTCAGGAACTCAGTGTGGGGGTAGAGATGGTCAGGAACTCGGGGTGGGGGAAATAAGGTCAGGCACTCGGGGTGGGTGAAAGAAGGTCAGGAACTCGGGGTGGGGGAAAGAAGGTCAGGAACTCGGAATGGGGGAGAGAAGGTCAGGAACTCGGGGTGGAGGGAAAGAAGGTCAGGAACTCGGGGAGGGGGGATAGAAGATCAGGAACTCGGGGTGCGGAAACACGGTCAGGAACTCGGGGTGCGGGAAAGAAGGTCAGGAACTCGGGGTGGAGGGAAAGAAGGTCAGGAACTCGGGGTGGGGTGAAAGAAGGTCAGGAACTCTGGGTTTGGGAAAGAAGGTCAGGAACTTGGGGTGGGGGAAAGAAGGTCAGGACACAGGGTGGGGGAAGGAGAGTCAGGAACTCGGGGTCTGGGAAAGTAGATCAGGAACTCGGGGTGGTAGAGAGAATGTCAGGAACTCGTGGTGGGGGGAAAGAAGGTCGGGTACTCGGGGTGGGGGAAAGAAGGTGAGAAACTCGTGGTGGGGGGAACGAAGTTCAGGATCTCGGGGTGGGGGGAAAGAAGGTCAGGAACTCGGGGTGGGGGGAAAGAGGGTCAGGAACACGGGGTGGGGGGAGAGAAAGTCAGGAACTCGGGGTGGGGGGAAAGAAGGTCAGGAACTCGGGGTGGGGGAAAGAGGGTCAGGAACTCGGGGTGGGGGGAAAGAAGGTCAGGAACTCGGGGTGGGGCAAAGAAGGTCAGGAACTCGGGTTGGGGGGAAGAAGTTCAGGAACTCGGGGTGGGTGAGAGATGGTCAGGAACTCAGGGTGGGCGGAAAGAAGGTCAGGAACTCGGGGTGGGGTTAGAGATGGTAAGGAACTCGGGGTGGGGGCAAGAAGGTCAGGCACTCGGGGTGGGTGAAAGAAGGTCAGGAACTCGGGGTGGGGGAAAGAAGGTCAGGAAATCGGAATGGGGGAAAGAAGGTCAGGAACACGGGGTGGGGGAGAGAAGGACAGGAAATCGGGGTGGAGGGAAACACGGTCAGGAACTCGGGGTGGGGGAAAGAAGGTCAGGAACTCGGGGTGGTGGGAAAGAAGTTCAGGAACTCGGGGTTGGGGGAAAGATGTTCAGGAACTCTGGGTGGGGGAATGAAGGTCAGGAACTCTGGGTGGGGGAAAGAAGGTCAGGAACTCAGGGTGGGGGAAAGAGGGTCAGGAACTGGGGTGTGGGAAAGTAGGTCAGGAACTCGATGTGGGGGAGAGATGGGCAGGAACTCGTGGTGGGGGGAAAGAAGGCCGGGTACTCGGGGTGGGGGACAGAAGGTGAGAAGCTCGAGGTGGGGGGAACGAAGTTCAGGATCTCGGGGTGGGGGGAAAGAAGGTCAGGAACTCGGGGTGGTGGAAAGAAGGTCAGGAACTCGGGGTGGGGTGAAAGATGATCAGGAACACGGGGTAGGGGAAAGAAGGTCAGGAACTCGGGGTTGGGGGAAAGAAGGTCAGGAACTCTGGGTGGGGGAAAGAAGGTCAGGAACTCAGGGTGGGGGAAAGAGGGTCAGGAACTCGGGGTGGGGGAAAGTAGGTCAGGAACTCGATGTGGGGGAGAGAATGTCAGGAACTCGTGGTGGGGGGAAAGAAGGTCTGGTACTCGGGGTGGGGGACAGAAGGTGAGAAACTCGAGGTGGGGGGAACGAAGTTCAGGATCTCGGGGTCGGGGGAAAGAAGGTCAGGAACTCGGGGTGGGGTGAAGGATGGTCAGGAACTCGGGGTGGTGGAAAGAAGGTCAGGAACTCGGGGTGGGGTGAAAGATGGTCAGGAACACGGGGTAGGGGAAAGAAGGTCAGGAACTCGGGGTTGGGGGAAAGAAGGTCAGGAACTCGGGGTGGGGGAAAGAGGGTCAGGAACTCGGGGTGGGGGGAAAGAAGGTCAGGAACTCGGGGTGGGGAGAAAGAAGGTCAGGAACTCGGGGTGTGGGAAAGAAGGTCAGGAACTCGGGGTGGGGGGATAGACGATCAGGAACTCGGGGTGAGGGGAACGAAGTTCAGGATCTCGGGGTGGGGGAATGAAGGTTAGGATCTCGGGGTGGGGGAAAGAAGGTCAGGAAATCGGGGTGGGGGAGAGAAGGACAGGAACTCGGGGTTGGGGGGAGAAGTTCTGGAACTCGGGGTGGGGGAGAGAAGGTCAGGAACTCGTGGTGGTGGGAAAGAAGGTCGGATACTCGGGGTGGGTGAAAGAAGGTCAGGAACTCGTGGTGGGAGAAAGAAGGTCAGGACTCGGGGTGGGGGAAAGAAGGTCAGGAACTCGGGGTGGGGGGAAAGAAGGTCAGGAACTCGGGGTGGGGGAAAGAGGGTGAGGAACTCGGGGTGTGGGAAAGAGGGTGAGGAACTCGGGGTGTGGGAAAGAAGGTCAGGAACTCGGGGTTGGGTTAAAGAGGGTCAGGAATTCGGGGTGGGGGAAAGAAGGTCAGGAACTCGGGGTGGGGGAAATAAGGTCAGGAACTCCGGGTGGGGGAAAGAGGGTCAGGAACTCGGGGTGGGGGAAATAAGGTCAGGAACTCCGGGTGGGGGAAAGAGGGTCAGGAACTCGGGGTGTGGGAAAGGAGGTCAGGAACTCGGCGTGGGGGAAAGAAGGTCAGGAACTCGGGGTGTGGGAAAGGAGGTCAGGAACTCGGCGTGGGGGAAAGAAGGTCGGGTACTCCGGGTGGGGGAAAGAAGGTCAGAAACTCGTGGTGGGCGAAAGAAGGTCAGGAACTCGGGGTGGGGGGAAAGAAGGTCAGGAACTCGTGGTGGGGGGAAAGAAGATCAGGAACTCGTGGTGGGAGAAAGAAGGTCAGGAACTCGGGGTGGGGGAAAGAAGATCAGGAACTCGTGGTGGGAGAAAGAAGGTCAGGAACTCGGGGTGGGGGGAAAGAAGGTCAGGAACTCGTGGTGGGGGGAAAGAAGATCAGGAACTCGTGGTGGGAGAAAGAAGGTCAGGAACTCGGGGTGGGGGGAAAGAAGGTCAGGAGCTCGGGGTGGGGGAAAGAAGGTCAGGAGCTCGGGGTGGGGAAAGAAGGTCAGGAACTCTGGGTGGGTGAAAAAGGGTCAGGACCTCGGGGCGTGGGAAAGAAGTTCAAGAACTCGGGGTGGAGGGAAAGAAGTTCAAGAACTCGGGGTGGAGGGAAAGAAGGTCAGGAACTCGGGGTGGGGGGAAAGATGTTCAGGAACTCGGGGTTGGGGGAAAGAAGTTCAGGAACTCGGGGTTGGGGGGGAAAGAAGGTCAGGAACTCTGGGTGGGGGAAAGAAGGTCAGGAACTCTGGGTGGGGGAAAGAAGGTCTGGAACTCTGGGTGGGGGAAAGAAGGTCAGGAACTCGGGGTGGGGGAAAGAAGGTCAGGAACTCAGGGTGGGGGAAAGAGTGTCAGGAACTCGGGGTGGGGGAGAGAATGTCAGGAACTCGGGGTGGGGGAAAGAAGGTGAGAAACTCGAGGTGGGGGGAAAGAAGTTCAGGATCTCGGGGTGGGGGGAAAGAAGGTCAGGAACTCGGGGTGGGGGGAAGGAAGGTCAGGAACACGGGGTGGGGGGAAAGAAGGTCAGGAACTCGGGGTGTGGGAAAGAAGGTCAGGAACTCGGGGTGGGGGAAAGAAGCTCAGGAACTCGGGGTGGGGGGAAAGAAGGTCAGGAACTCGGGGTGTGGGAAAGAAGGTCAGGAACTCGGGGTGGGGGGATAGACGATCAGGAACTCGGGGTGAGGGGAACGAAGTTCAGGATCTCGGGGTGGGGGAATGAATGTTAGGATCTCGGGGTGGGGGAAAGAAGGTCAGGAACTCGGGGTGGGGGAGAGAAGGACAGGAACTCGGGGTGGGGGGGAGAAGGTCTGGAACTCGGGGTGGGGGAGAGAAGGTCAGGAACTCGTGGTGTTGGGAAAGAAGGTCGGGTACTCCGGGTGGGTGAAAGAAAGTCAGGAACTCGTGGTGGGAGAAAGAAGGTCAGGACTCGGGGTGGGGGAAAGAAGGTCATGAACTCGGGGTGGGGGGAAAGAAGGTCAGGAACTCGGGGTGGGGGAAAGAGGGTGAGGAACTCGGGGTGTGGGAAAGAAGGTCAGGAACTCGGGGTGGGGGAAAGAGGGTCAGGAATTCGGGGTGGGGGAAAGAAGGTCAGGAACTCGGGGTGGGGGGAAAGAAGGTCAGGAACTCGAGGTGGGGGAAAGAGGGTGAGGAACTCGGGGTGTGGGAAAGAAGGTCAGGAACTCGGGGTGGGGGAAAGAAGGTCCGGAACTCAGGGTGGGGGAAAGAAGGTCAGGAACTCGGGGTGTTGGGATAGAAGGTCAGGAACTCAGTGTGGGTGTAGAGATGGTCAGGAACTCGGGGTGGGGGTAAGAAGGTCAGGAACTCGGGGTGGGGGAAAGAAGGTCAGGAACTCGGGGTGGGGGGCAAGATGGTCAGGAACTCGGGGTGGGGGGAACGATGGTCAGGAACTCGGTGTGGGGGAAAGAAGGTCAGGAACTCTAGGTGGGGGAAAGAATGTCAGGAACTCGGGATGGTGGAAAGAATGTCAGGAACTCGGGGTTGGATGAGGGAAGGTCAGGAACTCGGGGTGGAGGAAAGAAGGTCAGGAATTCGTGGTGGGGGAAAAGAAGGTCAGGAACTCGGGGTGGGGGAAAGAAGGTTCGGAACTCGGGGTGGGGGAAAGAAGGTCAGGAACTCGGGGTGGGGCAAAGAATGTCAGGAACTCGGGGTGGGGAAAGAGGGTCAGGAACTCGGGGTGGGGGGAAAGAAGGTCAGGAGCTCGGGGTGGGATAAAGAATTTCAGGAACTTAGGGTGGGGGAAAGAAGGTCAGGAAATCGGGGTGGGGGGAAAGAAGGTCAGGATCTCGGGGTGGGGGAAAGTAGGTCAGGAAGTCGGAGTGGAAAGAAGGTCAGGAACTCGGGGTGGGGGAATGAAGGTCAGGAACTCGGGGGGAAAGAAGGTCAGGAACTCGGGGTGGGGGAAAGAAGGTCAGGAATTCGGGGTGGGGGAGAGAAAGTCAGGAACTCGGGGTAGGGAGAGAAGGTCAGGAACTCGGGGTGGGGGGAAAGAAGGTGAGGAAATCGGGGTGGGGGGAAAGAAGGTCAGGAACTCGGGGTGGTGGGATTGAACGTCAGGAACTCGGTGGGGGGGAAAGACGATCAGGAACTCGGGTTGAGCGGAACCAAGTTCTGGATCTTGAGGTGGGGGAAAGAAGGTGAGGAACTCGGGTCGGGGGAAAGAAGGTCAGGGACTCGGGGTGGCTGAGAGATGGTCAGGAACTCGGGGTGGGGGTAAAGAAGTTCAGGAACTCGGGGTGGCTGAGAGATGGTCAGGAACTCGGGGTGGGGGAAAGAAGTTTAGGAACTCGGGGTGGGGGTAAGAAGGTCAGGAACTCCGCGTGGGGGAAAGAAGGTCAGGCACTTGGGGTGGGTGAAAGATGGTCAGGAACTCGGGGTGGGGGAAAGAAGGTCAGGAAGTCTGGGTGGAGGGAAAGAAGGTGAGGAACACGGGGTGGGGGGAAAGAAGGTCAGGAACTCGGGGTGGGGGGAAAGAAGGTCAGGAACTCGGGGTGCGGAAACACGGTCAGGAACTCGGGCTGGGGCAAAAAGGGTCAGGAACTCGGGGTGGGGGAAAGAAGGTCAGGAACTCGGGGTGGGGGGAAATAAGTTCAGGAACTCGGGGTGGGGGATAGAAGGACAGGAACTCGGGGTGGAGGGAAAGAAGGTCAGGAACTCGGGGTGGGGGGAAAGAAGGTCAGGAACTCGGGGTGGGGGGAAAGAAGTTCAGGAACTCGGGGTGGGGGAAAGAAGGACAGGAACTCGGGGTGGAGGGAAAGAAGGTCAGGAACTCGGGGTGGGGGGAAAGAAGGTCAGGAACTCGGGGTGGGGGGAAAGAAGGTCAGGAACTCGAGGTGGGGGAAAGAAGTTCAGGAACTCGGGGTGGGGGAAAGAAGGTCAGGAACTCGGGGTGGGGGAAAGAAGGTCAGGAACTCAGGGTGGGGGAAAGAAGGTCAGTAACTCAGTGTGGGGGTAGAGATGGTCAGGAACTCGGGGTGGGGGAAAGAAGGTCAGGAACTCGGGGTGGGGGAAAGAAGGTCAGGAACTCAGGGTGGGGGAAAGAAGGTCAGGAACTCGGGGTGTTGGGATAGAAGGTCAGGAACTCAGTGTGGGTATAGAGATGGTCAGGAACTCGGGGTGGGGGTAAGAAGGTCAGGAACTCGGGGTGGGGGAAAGAAGGTCAGGAACTCGGGGTGGGGGGTAAGATGGTCAGGAACTCGGGGTGGGGGGAACGATGGTCAGGAACTCGGTGTGGGGGAAAGAAGGTCAGGAACTCTAGGTGGGGGAAAGAATGTCAGGAACTCGGGATGGTGGAAAGAATGTCAGGAACTCGGGGTGGGATGAGGGAAGGTCAGGAACTCGGGGTGGAGGAAAGAAGGTCAGGAATTCGGGGTGGGGGAAAAGAAGGTTAGGAACTCGGGGTGGGGGAAAGAAGGTCAGGAACTCGGGGTGGGGCAAAGAATGTCAGGAACTCGGGGTGGGGAAAGAGGGTCAGGAACTCGGGGTGGGGGGAAAGAAGGTCAGGAGCTCGGGGTGGGATAAAGAAGTTCAGGAACTTAGGGTGGGGGAAAGAAGGTCAGGAAATCGGGGTGGGGGGAAAGAAGGTCAGGAACTCGGGGTGTGGGAAAGAAGGTCAGGAACTCGGGGTGGGGGGATAGACGATCAGGAACTCGGGGTGAGGGGAACGAAGTTCAGGATCTCGGGGTGGGGGAATGAATGTTAGGATCTCGGGGTGGGGGAAAGAAGGTCAGGAACTCGGGGTGGGGGAGAGAAGGACAGGAACTCGGGGTGGGGGAGAGAAGGTCAGGAACTCGTGGTGTTGGGAAAGAAGGTCGGGTACTCCGGGTGGGTGAAAGAAAGTCAGGAACTCGTGGTGGGAGAAAGAAGGTCAGGACTCGGGGTGGGGGGATAGAAGGTCAGGAACTCGGGGTGGGGGA
This sequence comes from Somniosus microcephalus, assembly GCF_052327205.1. NCBI lineage: Eukaryota > Metazoa > Chordata > Chondrichthyes > Squaliformes > Somniosidae > Somniosus > Somniosus microcephalus. The sequence continues at coordinate 5,653,187 of NW_028225181.1, read as the reverse complement.
AAGAGGGTCAGGAATTCGGGGTCGGGGAAAGAAGGTCAGGAACTCGGGGTGGGGGGAAAGAAGGTCAGGAACTCGAGGTGGGGGAAAGAATTTCAGGAACTCGGGGTGGGGGAAAGAAGGTCAGGAACTCGGGTTGGGGGAAAGAAGGTCAGGAACTCAGGGTGGGGGAAAGAAGGTCAGTAACTCAGTGTGGGGGTAGAGATGGTCAGGAACTCGGGGTGGGGGAAAGAAGGTCAGGAACTCGGGGTGGGGGAAAGAAGGTCAGGAACTCAGGGTGGGGGAAAGAAGGTCAGGAACTCGGGGTGTTGGGATAGAAGGTCAGGAACTCAGTGTGGGTGTAGAGATGGTCAGGAACTCGGGGTGGGGGTAAGAAGGTCAGGAACTCGGGGTGGGGGAAAGAAGGTCAGGAACTCGGGGTGGGGGGTAAGATGGTCAGGAACTCGGGGTGGGGGGAACGATGGTCAGGAACTCGGTGTGGGGGAAAGAAGGTCAGGAACTCTAGGTGGGGGAAAGAATGTCAGGAACTCGGGATGGTGGAAAGAATGTCAGGAATTCGGGGTGGGATGAGGGAAGGTCAGGAACTCGGGGTGGAGGAAAGAAGGTCAGGAATTCGGGGTGGGGGAAAAGAAGGTCAGGAACTCGGGGTGGGGGAAAGAAGGTTAGGAACTCGGGGTGGGGGAAAGAAGGTCAGGAACTCGGGGTGGGGCAAAGAATGTCAGGAACTCGAGGTGGGGAGAGAGGGTTAGGAACTCGGTGTGGGGGGAAAGAAGGTCAGGAGCTCGGGGTGGGATAAAGAAGTTCAGGAACTTTGGGTGGGGGAAAGAAGGTCAGGAAATCGGGGTGGGGGGAAAGAAGGTCAGGATCTCGGGGTGGGGGAAACTAGGTCAGGAAGTCGGAGTGAGGGGAAAGAAGGTCAGGAACTCGGGGGGGGAAAGAAGGTCAGGAACTCGGGGTGGGGGAAAGAAGGTCAGGAACTCGGTGTGGGGGGAGAGAAAGTCAGGAACTCGGGGTGGGGAGAGAAGGTCAGGAACTCGGGGTGGGGGGAAAGAAGGTGAGGAAATCGGGGTGGGTGGAAAGAAGGTCAGGAACACGGGGTGGTGGGATTGAACGTCAGGAACTCGGTGAGGGGGAAAGACGATCAGGAACTCGGGTTGAGCGGAACCAAGTTCTGGATCTTGAGGTGGGGGAAAGAAGGTGAGGAACTCGGGTCGGGGGAAAGAAGGTCAGGGACTCGGGGTGGCTGAGAGATGGTCAGGAACTCGGGGTGGGGGGAAAGAAGTTCGGGAACTCGGGGTGGCTGAGAGATGGTCAGGAACTCGGGGTGGGGGAAAGAAGTTTAGGAACTCGGGGTGGGGGTAAGAAGGTCAGGAACTCCGGGTGGGGGAAAGAAGGTCAGGCACTTGGGGTGGGTGAAAGATGGTCAGGAACTCGGGGTGGGGGAAAGAAGGTCAGGAAGTCTGGGTGGAGGGAAAGAAGGTGAGGAACCCGGGGTGGGGAGAAAGAAGGTCAGGAACTCGGTGTGGGGGGAAAGAAGGTCAGGAACTCGGGGTGCGGAAACACGGTCAGGAACTCGGGCTGGGGCAAAAAGGGTCAGGAACTCGGGGTGGGGGAAAGAAGGTCAGGAACTCGGGGTGGGGGAAAGAAGGACAGGAACTCGGGGTGGAGGGAAAGAAGGTCAGGAACTCGGGGTGGGGGGAAAGAAGGTCAGGAACTCGGGGTGGGGGGAAATAAGTTCAGGAACTCGGGGTGGGGGGAAAGAAGTTCAGGAACTCGGGGTGGGCGAGAGATGGTTAGGAGCTCGGGGTGGGGCGAAAGAAGTTCAGGAACTCGGGGAAGGGGAAAGAAGGTCAGGAACTCGGGGTGGGGGAAAGAAGGTCAGGAACTCGGGGTGTGGGAAAGGAGGTCAGGAACTCGGCGTGGGGGAAAGAAGGTCGGGTACTCCGGGTGGGGGAAAGAAGGTCAGAAACTCGTGGTGGGCGAAAGAAGGTCAGGAACTCGGGGTGGGGGGAAAGAAGGTCAGGAACTCGTGGTGGGGGGAAAGAAGATCAGGAACTCGTGGTGGGAGAAAGAAGGTCAGGAACTCGGGGTGGGGGAAAGAAGATCAGGAACTCGTGGTGGGAGAAAGAAGGTCAGGAACTCGGGGTGGGGGGAAAGAAGGTCAGGAACTCGTGGTGGGGGGAAAGAAGATCAGGAACTCGTGGTGGGAGAAAGAAGGTCAGGAACTCGGGGTGGGGGGAAAGAAGGTCAGGAGCTCGGGGTGGGGGAAAGAAGGTCAGGAGCTCGGGGTGGGGAAAGAAGGTCAGGAACTCTGGGTGGGTGAAAAAGGGTCAGGACCTCGGGGCGTGGGAAAGAAGATCAGGAACTCGGGGTGGAGGGAAAGAAGGTCAGGAACTCGGGGTGGGGGGAAAGATGTTCAGGAACTCGGGGTTGGGGGAAAGAAGTTCAGGAACTCGGGGTTGGGGGGGAAAGAAGGTCAGGAACTCTGGGTGGGGGAAAGAAGGTCAGGAACTCTGGGTGGGGGAAAGAAGGTCTGGAACTCTGGGTGGGGGAAAGAAGGTCAGGAACTCGGGGTGGGGGAAAGAAGGTCAGGAACTCAGGGTGGGGGAAAGAGTGTCAGGAACTCGGGGTGGGGGAGAGAATGTCAGGAACTCGGGGTGGGGGAAAGAAGGTGAGAAACTCGAGGTGGGGGGAAAGAAGTTCAGGATCTCGGGGTGGGGGGAAAGAAGGTCAGGAACTCGGGGTGGGGGGAAGGAAGGTCAGGAACACGGGGTGGGGGGAAAGAAGGTCAGGAACTCGGGGTGTGGGAAAGAAGGTCAGGAACTCGGGGTGGGGGAAAGAAGCTCAGGAACTCGGGGTGGGGGGAAAGAAGGTCAGGAACTCGGGGTGTGGGAAAGAAGGTCAGGAACTCGGGGTGGGGGGATAGACGATCAGGAACTCGGGGTGAGGGGAACGAAGTTCAGGATCTCGGGGTGGGGGAATGAATGTTAGGATCTCGGGGTGGGGGAAAGAAGGTCAGGAACTCGGGGTGGGGGAGAGAAGGACAGGAACTCGGGGTGGGGGGGAGAAGGTCTGGAACTCGGGGTGGGGGAGAGAAGGTCAGGAACTCGTGGTGTTGGGAAAGAAGGTCGGGTACTCCGGGTGGGTGAAAGAAAGTCAGGAACTCGTGGTGGGAGAAAGAAGGTCAGGACTCGGGGTGGGGGAAAGAAGGTCATGAACTCGGGGTGGGGGGAAAGAAGGTCAGGAACTCGGGGTGGGGGAAAGAGGGTGAGGAACTCGGGGTGTGGGAAAGAAGGTCAGGAACTCGGGGTGGGGGAAAGAGGGTCAGGAATTCGGGGTGGGGGAAAGAAGGTCAGGAACTCGGGGTGGGGGGAAAGAAGGTCAGGAACTCGAGGTGGGGGAAAGAGGGTGAGGAACTCGGGGTGTGGGAAAGAAGGTCAGGAACTCGGGGTGGGGGAAAGAAGGTCCGGAACTCAGGGTGGGGGAAAGAAGGTCAGGAACTCGGGGTGTTGGGATAGAAGGTCAGGAACTCAGTGTGGGTGTAGAGATGGTCAGGAACTCGGGGTGGGGGTAAGAAGGTCAGGAACTCGGGGTGGGGGAAAGAAGGTCAGGAACTCGGGGTGGGGGGCAAGATGGTCAGGAACTCGGGGTGGGGGGAACGATGGTCAGGAACTCGGTGTGGGGGAAAGAAGGTCAGGAACTCTAGGTGGGGGAAAGAATGTCAGGAACTCGGGATGGTGGAAAGAATGTCAGGAACTCGGGGTTGGATGAGGGAAGGTCAGGAACTCGGGGTGGAGGAAAGAAGGTCAGGAATTCGGGGTGGGGGAAAAGAAGGTCAGGAACTCGGGGTGGGGGAAAGAAGGTTCGGAACTCGGGGTGGGGGAAAGAAGGTCAGGAACTCGGGGTGGGGCAAAGAATGTCAGGAACTCGGGGTGGGGAAAGAGGGTCAGGAACTCGGGGTGGGGGGAAAGAAGGTCAGGAGCTCGGGGTGGGATAAAGAATTTCAGGAACTTAGGGTGGGGGAAAGAAGGTCAGGAAATCGGGGTGGGGGGAAAGAAGGTCAGGATCTCGGGGTGGGGGAAAGTAGGTCAGGAAGTCGGAGTGGAAAGAAGGTCAGGAACTCGGGGTGGGGGAATGAAGGTCAGGAACTCGGGGGGGAAAGAAGGTCAGGAACTCGGGGTGGGGGAAAGAAGGTCAGGAACTCGGGGTGGGGGGAAAGAAGGTGAGGAAATCGGGGTGGGGGGAAAGAAGGTCAGGAACTCGGGGTGGTGGGATTGAACGTCAGGAACTCGGTGGGGGGGAAAGACGATCAGGAACTCGGGTTGAGCGGAACCAAGTTCTGGATCTTGAGGTGGGGGAAAGAAGGTGAGGAACTCGGGTCGGGGGAAAGAAGGTCAGGGACTCGGGGTGGCTGAGAGATGGTCAGGAACTCGGGGTGGGGGTAAAGAAGTTCAGGAACTCGGGGTGGCTGAGAGATGGTCAGGAACTCGGGGTGGGGGAAAGAAGTTTAGGAACACGGGGTGGGGGTAAGAAGGTCAGGAACTCCGCGTGGGGGAAAGAAGGTCAGGCACTTGGGGTGGGTGAAAGATGGTCAGGAACTCGGGGTGGGGGAAAGAAGGTCAGGAAGTCTGGGTGGAGCGAAAGAAGGTGAGGAACACGGGGTGGGGGGAAAGAAGGTCAGGAACTCGGGGTGGGGGGAAAGAAGGTCAGGAACTCGGGGTGCGGAAACACGGTCAGGAACTCGGGCTGGGGCAAAAAGGGTCAGGAACTCGGGGTGGGGGAAAGAAGGTCAGGAAGTCGGGGTGGGGGGAAATAAGTTCAGGAACTCGGGGTGGGGGATAGAAGGACAGGAACTCGGGGTGGAGGGAAAGAAGGTCAGGAACTCGGGGTGGGGGGAAAGAAGGTCAGGAACTCGGGGTGGGGGGAAAGAAGTTCAGGAACTCGGGGTGGGGGAAAGAAGGACAGGAACTCGGGGTGGAGGGAAAGAAGGTCAGGAACTCGGGGTGGGGGGAAAGAAGGTCAGGAACTCGGGGTGGGGGGAAAGAAGGTCAGGAACTCGAGGTGGGGGAAAGAAGTTCAGGAACTCGGGGTGGGGGAAAGAAGGTCAGGAACTCGGGGTGGGGGAAAGAAGGTCAGGAACTCAGGGTGGGGGAAAGAAGGTCAGTAACTCAGTGTGGGGGTAGAGATGGTCAGGAACTCGGGGTGGGGGAAAGAAGGTCAGGAACTCGGGGTGGGGGAAAGAAGGTCAGGAACTCAGGGTGGGGGAAAGAAGGTCAGGAACTCGGGGTGTTGGGATAGAAGGTCAGGAACTCAGTGTGGGTATAGAGATGGTCAGGAACTCGGGGTGGGGGTAAGAAGGTCAGGAACTCGGGGTGGGGGAAAGAAGGTCAGGAACTCGGGGTGGGGGGTAAGATGGTCAGGAACTCGGGGTGGGGGGAACGATGGTCAGGAACTCGGTGTGGGGGAAAGAAGGTCAGGAACTCTAGGTGGGGGAAAGAATGTCAGGAACTCGGGATGGTGGAAAGAATGTCAGGAACTCGGGGTGGGATGAGGGAAGGTCAGGAACTCGGGGTGGAGGAAAGAAGGTCAGGAATTCGGGGTGGGGGAAAAGAAGGTTAGGAACTCGGGGTGGGGGAAAGAAGGTCAGGAACTCGGGGTGGGGCAAAGAATGTCAGGAACTCGGGGTGGGGAAAGAGGGTCAGGAACTAGGGGTGGGGGGAAAGAAGGTCAGGAGCTCGGGGTGGGATAAAGAAGTTCAGGAACTTAGGGTGGGGGAAAGAAGGTCAGGAAATCGGGGTGGGGGGAAAGAAGGTCAGGAACTCGGGGTGTGGGAAAGAAGGTCAGGAACTCGGGGTGGGGGGATAGACGATCAGGAACTCGGGGTGAGGGGAACGAAGTTCAGGATCTCGGGGTGGGGGAATGAATGTTAGGATCTCGGGGTGGGGGAAAGAAGGTCAGGAACTCGGGGTGGGGGAGAGAAGGACAGGAACTCGGGGTGGGGGAGAGAAGGTCAGGAACTCGTGGTGTTGGGAAAGAAGGTCGGGTACTCCGGGTGGGTGAAAGAAAGTCAGGAACTCGTGGTGGGAGAAAGAAGGTCAGGACTCGGGGTGGGGGGATAGAAGGTCAGGAACTCGGGGTGGGGGAAAGAGGGTCAGGAATTCGGGGTCGGGGAAAGAAGGTCAGGAACTCGGGGTGGGGGGAAAGAAGGTCAGGAACTCGAGGTGGGGGAAAGAATTTCAGGAACTCGGGGTGGGGGAAAGAAGGTCAGGAACTCGGGTTGGGGGAAAGAAGGTCAGGAACTCAGGGTGGGGGAAAGAAGGTCAGTAACTCAGTGTGGGGGTAGAGATGGTCAGGAACTCGGGGTGGGGGAAAGAAGGTCAGGAACTCGGGGTGGGGGAAAGAAGGTCAGGAACTCAGGGTGGGGGAAAGAAGGTCAGGAACTCGGGGTGTTGGGATAGAAGGTCAGGAACTCAGTGTGGGTGTAGAGATGGTCAGGAACTCGGGGTGGGGGTAAGAAGGTCAGGAACTCGGGGTGGGGGAAAGAAGGTCAGGAACTCGGGGTGGGGGGTAAGATGGTCAGGAACTCGGGGTGGGGGGAACGATGGTCAGGAACTCGGTGTGGGGGAAAGAAGGTCAGGAACTCTAGGTGGGGGAAAGAATGTCAGGAACTCGGGATGGTGGAAAGAATGTCAGGAATTCGGGGTGGGATGAGGGAAGTTCAGGAACTCGGGGTGGAGGAAAGAAGGTCAGGAATTCGGGGTGGGGGAAAAGAAGGTCAGGAACTCGGGGTGGGGGAAAGAAGGTTAGGAACTCGGGGTGGGGGAAAGAAGGTCAGGAACTCGGGGTGGGGCAAAGAATGTCAGGAACTCGAGGTGGGGAGAGAGGGTTAGGAACTCGGTGTGGGGGGAAAGAAGGTCAGGAGCTCGGGGTGGGATAAAGAAGTTCAGGAACTTTGGGTGGGGGAAAGAAGGTCAGGAAATCGGGGTGGGGGGAAAGAAGGTCAGGATCTCGGGGTGGGGGAAACTAGGTCAGGAAGTCGGAGTGAGGGGAAAGAAGGTCAGGAACTCGGGGGGGGAAAGAAGGTCAGGAACTCGGGGTGGGGGAAAGAAGGTCAGGAACTCGGTGTGGGGGGAGAGAAAGTCAGGAACTCGGGGTGGGGAGAGAAGGTCAGGAACTCGGGGTGGGGGGAAAGAAGGTGAGGATATCGGGGTGGGTGGAAAGAAGGTCAGGAACACGGGGTGGTGGGATTCAACGTCAGGAACTCGGTGAGGGGGAAAGACGATCAGGAACTCGGGTTCAGCGGAACCAAGTTCTGGATCTTGAGGTGGGGGAAAGAAGGTGAGGAACTCGGGTCGGGGGAAAGAAGGTCAGGGACTCGGGGTGGCTGAGAGATGGTCAGGAACTCGGGGTGGGGGGAAAGAAGTTCGGGAACTCGGGGTGGCTGAGAGATGGTCAGGAACTCGGGGTGGGGGAAAGAAGTTTAGGAACTCGGGGTGGGGGTAAGAAGGTCAGGAACTCCGGGTGGGGGAAAGAAGGTCAGGCACTTGGGGTGGGTGAAAGATGGTCAGGAACTCGGGGTGGGGGAAAGAAGGTCAGGAAGTCTGGGTGGAGGGAAAGAAGGTGAGGAACCCGGGGTGGGGGGAAAGAAGGTCAGGAACTCGGTGTGGGGGGAAAGAAGGTCAGGAACTCGGGGTGCGGAAACACGGTCAGGAACTCGGGCTGGGGCAAAAAGGGTCAGGAACTCGGGGTGGGGGAAAGAAGGTCAGGAACTCGGGGTGGGGGAAAGAAGGACAGGAACTCGGGGTGGAGGGAAAGAAGGTCAGGAACTCGGGGTGGGGGGAAAGAAGGTCAGGAACTCGGGGTGGGGGGAAATAAGTTCAGGAACTCGGGGTGGGGGGAAAGAAGTTCAGGAACTCGGGGTGGGTGAGAGATGGTTAGGAGCTCGGGGTGGGGCGAAAGAAGTTCAGGAACTCGGGGAAGGGGAAAGAAGGTCAGGAACTCGGGGTGGGGGAAAGAAGGTCAGGAACTCGGGGTGGGGGTAAGAAGGTCAGGAACTCGGGGTGGGGGAAAGAAGGTCAGGAACTCGGGGTGGGGGAAAGAAGATCAGGAACTCGGGGTGTGGGGAAAGAAGGTCAGGAACTCAGTGTGGGGGTAGAGATGGTCAGGAACTCGGGGTGGGGGAAATAAGGTCAGGCACTCGGGGTGGGTGAAAGAAGGTCAGGCACTCGGGGTGGGTGAAAGAAGGTCAGGAACTCGGGGTGGAGGGAAAGAAGGTCAGGAACTCGGGGAGGGGGGATAGAAGATCAGGAACTCGGGGTGCGGAAACACGGTCAGGAACTCGGGGTGCGGGAAAGAAGGTGAGGATCTCGGGGTGTAGGGAAAGAAGGTCAGGAACTCGGGGTGGGGTGAAAGAAGGTCAGGAACTCTGGGTTTGGGAAAGAAGGTCAGGAACTTGGGGTGGGGGAAAGAAGGTCAGGAACACAGGGTGGGGGAAGGAGGGTCAGGAACTCGGGGTGTGGGAAAGTAGGTCAGGAACTCGGGGTGGGAGAGAGAATGTCAGGAACTCGTGGTGGGGGGAAAGAAGGTCGGGTACTCGGGGTGGGGGAAAGAAGGTGAGAAATTCGTGGTGGGGGGAACGAAGTTCAGGATCTCGGGGTGGGGGGAAAGAAGGTCAGGAACTCGGGGTGGGGGGAAAGAGGGTCAGGAACACGGGGTGGGGGGAGAGAAGGACAGGAACTCGGGGTGGGGGGAAAGAAGGTCAGGAACTCGGGGTGGGGGAAAGAGGGTCAGGAACTCGGGGTGGGGGGAAAGAAGGTCAGGAACTCGGGGTGGGGCAAAGAAGGTCAGGAACTCGGGTTGGGGGGAAAGAAGTTCAGGAACTCTGGGTGGGTGAGAGATGGTCAGGAACTCAGGGTGGGCGGAAAGAAGGTCAGGAACTCGGGGTGGGGGTAGAGATGGTAAGGAACTCGGGGTGGGGGCAAGAAGGTCAGGCACTCGGGGTGGGTGAAAGAAGGTCAGGAACTCGGGGTGGGGGAAAGAAGGTCAGGAAATCGGAATGGGGGGAAAGAAGGTCAGGAACACGGGGTGGGGGAGAGAAGGACAGGAAATCGGGGTGGAGGGAAACACGGTCAGGAACTCGGGGTGGGGGAAAGAAGGTCAGGAACTCGGGGTGGTGGGAAAGAAGTTCAGGAACTCGGGGTTGGGGGAAAGAAGTTCAGGAACTCTGGGTGGGGGAAAGAAGGTCAGGAACACGGGGTAGGGGAAAGAAGGTCAGGAACTCGGGGTGGGGGAAAGAAGGTCAGGAACACGGGGTAGGGGAAAGAAGGTCAGGAACTCTGGGTGGGGGAAAGAAGGTCAGGAAATCAGGGTGGGGGAAAGAAGGTCAGGAAGTCTGGGTGGAGGGAAAGAAGGTGAGGAACACGGGGTGGGGGGAAAGAAGGTCAGGAACTCGGGGTGGGGGGAAAGAAGGTCAGGAACTCGGGGTGCGGAAACACGGTCAGGAACTCGGGCTGGGGCAAAAAGGGTCAGGAACTCGGGGTGGGGGAAAGAAGGTCAGGAAGTCGGGGTGGGGGGAAATAAGTTCAGGAACTCGGGGTGGGGGATAGAAGGACAGGAACTCGGGGTGGAGGGAAAGAAGGTCAGGAACTCGGGGTGGGGGGAAAGAAGGTCAGGAACTCGGGGTGGGGGGAAAGAAGTTCAGGAACTCGGGGTGGGGGAAAGAAGGACAGGAACTCGGGGTGGAGGGAAAGAAGGTCAGGAACTCGGGGTGGGGGGAAAGAAGGTCAGGAACTCGGGGTGGGGGGAAAGAAGGTCAGGAACTCGAGGTGGGGGAAAGAAGTTCAGGAACTCGGGGTGGGGGAAAGAAGGTCAGGAACTCGGGGTGGGGGAAAGAAGGTCAGGAACTCAGGGTGGGGGAAAGAAGGTCAGTAACTCAGTGTGGGGGTAGAGATGGTCAGGAACTCGGGGTGGGGGAAAGAAGGTCAGGAACTCGGGGTGGGGGAAAGAAGGTCAGGAACTCAGGGTGGGGGAAAGAAGGTCAGGAACTCGGGGTGTTGGGATAGAAGGTCAGGAACTCAGTGTGGGTATAGAGATGGTCAGGAACTCGGGGTGGGGGTAAGAAGGTCAGGAACTCGGGGTGGGGGAAAGAAGGTCAGGAACTCGGGGTGGGGGGTAAGATGGTCAGGAACTCGGGGTGGGGGGAACGATGGTCAGGAACTCGGTGTGGGGGAAAGAAGGTCAGGAACTCTAGGTGGGGGAAAGAATGTCAGGAACTCGGGATGGTGGAAAGAATGTCAGGAACTCGGGGTGGGATGAGGGAAGGTCAGGAACTCGGGGTGGAGGAAAGAAGGTCAGGAATTCGGGGTGGGGGAAAAGAAGGTTAGGAACTCGGGGTGGGGGAAAGAAGGTCAGGAACTCGGGGTGGGGCAAAGAATGTCAGGAACTCGGGGTGGGGAAAGAGGGTCAGGAACTAGGGGTGGGGGGAAAGAAGGTCAGGAGCTCGGGGTGGGATAAAGAAGTTCAGGAACTTAGGGTGGGGGAAAGAAGGTCAGGAAATCGGGGTGGGGGGAAAGAAGGTCAGGAACTCGGGGTGTGGGAAAGAAGGTCAGGAACTCGGGGTGGGGGGATAGACGATCAGGAACTCGGGGTGAGGGGAACGAAGTTCAGGATCTCGGGGTGGGGGAATGAATGTTAGGATCTCGGGGTGGGGGAAAGAAGGTCAGGAACTCGGGGTGGGGGAGAGAAGGACAGGAACTCGGGGTGGGGGAGAGAAGGTCAGGAACTCGTGGTGTTGGGAAAGAAGGTCGGGTACTCCGGGTGGGTGAAAGAAAGTCAGGAACTCGTGGTGGGAGAAAGAAGGTCAGGACTCGGGGTGGGGGGATAGAAGGTCAGGAACTCGGGGTGGGGGAAAGAGGGTCAGGAATTCGGGGTCGGGGAAAGAAGGTCAGGAACTCGGGGTGGGGGGAAAGAAGGTCAGGAACTCGAGGTGGGGGAAAGAATTTCAGGAACTCGGGGTGGGGGAAAGAAGGTCAGGAACTCGGGTTGGGGGAAAGAAGGTCAGGAACTCAGGGTGGGGGAAAGAAGGTCAGTAACTCAGTGTGGGGGTAGAGATGGTCAGGAACTCGGGGTGGGGGAAAGAAGGTCAGGAACTCGGGGTGGGGGAAAGAAGGTCAGGAACTCAGGGTGGGGGAAAGAAGGTCAGGAACTCGGGGTGTTGGGATAGAAGGTCAGGAACTCAGTGTGGGTGTAGAGATGGTCAGGAACTCGGGGTGGGGGTAAGAAGGTCAGGAACTCGGGGTGGGGGAAAGAAGGTCAGGAACTCGGGGTGGGGGGTAAGATGGTCAGGAACTCGGGGTGGGGGGAACGATGGTCAGGAACTCGGTGTGGGGGAAAGAAGGTCAGGAACTCTAGGTGGGGGAAAGAATGTCAGGAACTCGGGATGGTGGAAAGAATGTCAGGAATTCGGGGTGGGATGAGGGAAGGTCAGGAACTCGGGGTGGAGGAAAGAAGGTCAGGAATTCGGGGTGGGGGAAAAGAAGGTCAGGAACTCGGGGTGGGGGAAAGAAGGTTAGGAACTCGGGGTGGGGGAAAGAAGGTCAGGAACTCGGGGTGGGGCAAAGAATGTCAGGAACTCGAGGTGGGGAGAGAGGGTTAGGAACTCGGTGTGGGGGGAAAGAAGGTCAGGAGCTCGGGGTGGGATAAAGAAGTTCAGGAACTTTGGGTGGGGGAAAGAAGGTCAGGAAATCGGGGTGGGGGGAAAGAAGGTCAGGATCTCGGGGTGGGGGAAACTAGGTCAGGAAGTCGGAGTGAGGGGAAAGAAGGTCAGGAACTCGGGGGGGGAAAGAAGGTCAGGAACTCGGGGTGGGGGAAAGAAGGTCAGGAACTCGGTGTGGGGGGAGAGAAAGTCAGGAACTCGGGGTGGGGAGAGAAGGTCAGGAACTCGGGGTGGGGGGAAAGAAGGTGAGGAAATCGGGGTGGGTGGAAAGAAGGTCAGGAACACGGGGTGGTGGGATTCAACGTCAGGAACTCGGTGAGGGGGAAAGACGATCAGGAACTCGGGTTCAGCGGAACCAAGTTCTGGATCTTGAGGTGGGGGAAAGAAGGTGAGGAACTCGGGTCGGGGGAAAGAAGGTCAGGGACTCGGGGTGGCTGAGAGATGGTCAGGAACTCGGGGTGGGGGGAAAGAAGTTCGGGAACTCGGGGTGGCTGAGAGATGGTCAGGAACTCGGGGTGGGGGAAAGAAGTTTAGGAACTCGGGGTGGGGGTAAGAAGGTCAGGAACTCCGGGTGGGGGAAAGAAGGTCAGGCACTTGGGGTGGGTGAAAGATGGTCAGGAACTCGGGGTGGGGGAAAGAAGGTCAGGAAGTCTGGGTGGAGGGAAAGAAGGTGAGGAACCCGGGGTGGGGGGAAAGAAGGTCAGGAACTCGGTGTGGGGGGAAAGAAGGTCAGGAACTCGGGGTGCGGAAACACGGTCAGGAACTCGGGCTGGGGCAAAAAGGGTCAGGAACTCGGGGTGGGGGAAAGAAGGTCAGGAACTCGGGGTGGGGGAAAGAAGGACAGGAACTCGGGGTGGAGGGAAAGAAGGTCAGGAACTCGGGGTGGGGGGAAAGAAGGTCAGGAACTCGGGGTGGGGGGAAATAAGTTCAGGAACTCGGGGTGGGGGGAAAGAAGTTCAGGAACTCGGGGTGGGTGAGAGATGGTTAGGAGCTCGGGGTGGGGCGAAAGAAGTTCAGGAACTCGGGGAAGGGGAAAGAAGGTCAGGAACTCGGGGTGGGGGAAAGAAGGTCAGGAACTCGGGGTGGGGGTAAGAAGGTCAGGAACTCGGGGTGGGGGAAAGAAGGTCAGGAACTCGGGGTGGGGGAAAGAAGATCAGGAACTCGGGGTGTGGGGAAAGAAGGTCAGGAACTCAGTGTGGGGGTAGAGATGGTCAGGAACTCGGGGTGGGGGAAATAAGGTCAGGCACTCGGGGTGGGTGAAAGAAGGTCAGGCACTCGGGGTGGGTGAAAGAAGGTCAGGAACTCGGGGTGGAGGGAAAGAAGGTCAGGAACTCGGGGAGGGGGGATAGAAGATCAGGAACTCGGGGTGCGGAAACACGGTCAGGAACTCGGGGTGCGGGAAAGAAGGTGAGGATCTCGGGGTGTAGGGAAAGAAGGTCAGGAACTCGGGGTGGGGTGAAAGAAGGTCAGGAACTCTGGGTTTGGGAAAGAAGGTCAGGAACTTGGGGTGGGGGAAAGAAGGTCAGGAACACAGGGTGGGGGAAGGAGGGTCAGGAACTCGGGGTGTGGGAAAGTAGGTCAGGAACTCGGGGTGGGAGAGAGAATGTCAGGAACTCGTGGTGGGGGGAAAGAAGGTCGGGTACTCGGGGTGGGGGAAAGAAGGTGAGAAATTCGTGGTGGGGGGAACGAAGTTCAGGATCTCGGGGTGGGGGGAAAGAAGGTCAGGAACTCGGGGTGGGGGGAAAGAGGGTCAGGAACACGGGGTGGGGGGAGAGAAGGACAGGAACTCGGGGTGGGGGGAAAGAAGGTCAGGAACTCGGGGTGGGGGAAAGAGGGTCAGGAACTCGGGGTGGGGGGAAAGAAGGTCAGGAACTCGGGGTGGGGCAAAGAAGGTCAGGAACTCGGGTTGGGGGGAAAGAAGTTCAGGAACTCTGGGTGGGTGAGAGATGGTCAGGAACTCAGGGTGGGCGGAAAGAAGGTCAGGAACTCGGGGTGGGGGTAGAGATGGTAAGGAACTCGGGGTGGGGGCAAGAAGGTCAGGCACTCGGGGTGGGTGAAAGAAGGTCAGGAACTCGGGGTGGGGGAAAGAAGGTCAGGAAATCGGAATGGGGGGAAAGAAGGTCAGGAACACGGGGTGGGGGAGAGAAGGACAGGAAATCGGGGTGGAGGGAAACACGGTCAGGAACTCGGGGTGGGGGAAAGAAGGTCAGGAACTCGGGGTGGTGGGAAAGAAGTTCAGGAACTCGGGGTTGGGGGAAAGAAGTTCAGGAACTCTGGGTGGGGGAAAGAAGGTCAGGAACACGGGGTAGGGGAAAGAAGGTCAGGAACTCGGGGTGGGGGAAAGAAGGTCAGGAACACGGGGTAGGGGAAAGAAGGTCAGGAACTCTGGGTGGGGGAAAGAAGGTCAGGAAATCAGGGTGGGGGAAAGAGGGTCAGGAACTCGGGGTGTGGGAAAGTAGGTCAGGAACTCGATGTGGGGGAGAGAATGGCAGGAACTCGTGGTGGGGGGAAAGAAGGTCGGGTACTCGGGGTGGGGGACAGAAGGTGAGAAACTCGAGGTGGGGGGAACGAAGTTCAGGATCTCGGGGTGGGGGGAAAGAAGGTCAGGAACTCGGGGTGGGGGGAAGGAAGGTCAGGAACTCGGGGTGGTGGAAAGAAGGTCAGGAACTCGGGGTGGGGTGAAAGATGGTCAGGAACACGGGGTAGGGGAAAGAAGGTCAGGAACTCGGGGTTGGGGGAAAGAAGGTCAGGAACTCGGGGTGGGGGAAAGAGGGTCAGGAACTCGGGGTGGGGGGAAAGAAGGTCAGGAACTCGGGAGGGGTGGAAGAAGGTCAGGAACTCGGGGTGTGGGAAAGAAGGTCAGGAACACGGGGTGGGGGGATAGACGATCAGGAACTCGGGGTGAGGGGAACGAAGTTCAGGATCTCGGGGTGGGGGAATGAAGGTTAGGATCTCGGGGTGGGGGAAAGAAGGTCAGGAAATCGGGGTGGGGGAGAGAAGGACAGGAACTCGGGGTTGGGGGGAGAAGTTCTGGAACTCGGGGTGGGGGAGAGAAGGTCAGGAACTCGTGGTGGTGGGAAAGAAGGTCGGGACTCGGGGTGGGGGAAAGAAGGTTAGGACTCGGGGTGGGGGAAAGAAGGTCAGGAACTCGGGGTGGGGGGAAAGAAGGTCAGGAACTCGGGGTGGGGTAAAGAAGGTCAGGAACTCAGGGTGGGGGAAATAAGGTCAGGAACTCCGGGTGGGGGAAAGAGGGTCAGGAACTCGGGGTGTGGGAAAGGAGGTCAGGAACTCGGGGTGGGGGAAAGAAGGTCAGGAACTCGGGGTGGGAGAAAGAAGGTCAGGAACTCGGGGTGGGAGAAAGAAGGTCAGGAACTCGGGGTGGGGGGAAAGAAGGTCGGCTACTCGGGGTGGGGGAAAGAAGGTCAGAAACTCGTGGTGGGAGAAAGAAGGTCAGGAACTCGGGGTGGGGGGAAAGAAGATCAGGAACTCTGGGTGGGGGAAAGAGGGTCAGGAGCTCGGGGTGGGGGAAAGAAGGTCAGGAACTCTGGATGGGTGAAAAAGGGTCAGGACCTCGGGGCGTGGGAAAGAAGATCAGGAACTCGGGGTGCGGGGAACAAATTTCAGGATCTCGCGGTGGGGGATAGAAGTTCAGGAACTCGGGGTGGAGGGAAAGAAGGTCAGGAACTCGGGGTGGAGGGAAAGAAGGTCAGGAACTCGGGGTGGGGGGAAAGATGTTCAGGAACTCGGGGTTGGGGGAAATAAGTTCAGGAACTCGGGGTTGGGGGGGAAAGAAGGTCAGGAACTCTGGGTGGGGGAAAGAAGGTCAGGAACTCAGGGTGGGGGAAAGAGTGTCAGGAACTCGGGGTGTGGGAAAGTAGGTCAGGAACTCTGGGTGGGGGAAAGAAGGTCTGGAACTCTGGGTGGGGGAAAGAAGGTCAGGAACTCGGGGTGGGGGAAAGAAGGTGAGAAACTCGAGGTGGGGGGAAAGAAGTTCAGGATCTCGGGGTGGGGGGAAAGAAGGTCAGGAACTCGGGGTGGGGGGAAGGAAGGTCAGGAACACGGGGTAGGGGAAAGAAGTTCAGAAACTCGGGGTGGGGGTAAAGAAGGTCAGGAACTCGGGGTGGGGGGAAAGAAGGTCAGGAACTCGGGGTGGGGGGATAGAAGGTCAGGAACTCGGGGTGGGGGGAAAGAAGGTCAGGAACTCGGGGTGTGGGAAAGAAGGTCAGGAACTCGGGGTGGGGGGATAGACGATCAGGAACTCGGGGTGAGGGGAACGAAGTTCAGGATCTCGGGGTGGGGGAATGAATGTTAGGATCTCGGGGTGGGGGAAAGAAGGTCAGGAACTCGGGGTGGGGGAGAGAAGGACAGGAACTCGGGGTGGGGGGGAGAAGGTCTGGAACTCGGGGTGGGGTAGAGAAGGTCAGGAACTCGTGGTGTTGGGAAAGAAGGTCGGGTACTCCGGGTGGATGAAAGAAAGTCAGGAACTCGTGGTGGGAGAAAGAAGGTCAGGACTCGGGGTGGGGGGAAAGAAGGTCAGGAACTCGGGGTGGGGGAAAGAGGGTGAGGAACTCGGGGTGTGGGAAAGAAGGTCAGGAACTCGGGGTGGGGGAAAGAGGGTCAGGAATTCGGGGTGTGGGAAAGAAGGTCAGGAACTCGGGGTGGTGGAAAGAAGGTCAGGAACTCGGGGTGGGGGGAAAGAAGGTCAGGAACTCGAGGTGGGGGAAAGAAGTTCAGGAACTCGGGGTGGGGGAAAGAAGGTCAGGAACTCGGGGTGGGGGAAAGAAGGTCAGGAACTCGGGGTGGGGGAAAGAAGGTCAGGAACTCGGGGTGGGGGGAAAGAAGGTCAGTAACTCAGTGTGGGGGAAAGAGGGTGAGGAACTCGGGGTGTGGGAAAGAAGGTCAGGAACTCGGGGTGGGGGAAAGAGGGTCAGGAATTCGGGGTGTGGGAAAGAAGGTCAGGAACTCGGGGTGATGGAAAGAAGGTCAGGAACTCGGGGTGGGGGGAAAGAAGGTCAAGAACTCGAGGTGGGGGAAAGAAGTTCAGGAACTCGGGGTGGGGGAAAGAAGGTCAGGAACTCTAGGTGGGGGAAAGAATGTCAGGAACTCGGGATGGTGGAAAGAATGTCAGGAACTCGGGGTGGGATGAGGGAAGGTCAGGAACTCGGGGTGGAGGAAAGAAGGTCAGGAATTCGGGGTGGGGGAAAAGAAGGTCAGGAACTCGGGGTGGGGCAAAGAATGTCAGGAACTCGGGGTGGGGAAAGAGGGTCAGGAACTCGGGGTGGGGGGAAAGAAGGTCAGGAGCTCGGGGTGGGATAAAGAAGTTCAGGATCTTAGTGTGGGGGAAAGAAGGTCAGGAAATCGGGGTGTGGGGAAAGAAGGTCAGGATCTCGGGGTGGGGGAAAGTAGGTCAGGAAGTCGGAGTGAGGGGAAAGAAGGTCAGGAACTCGGGGGGGGAAAGAAGGTCAGGAACTCGGGGTGGGGGAAAGAAGGTCAGGAACTCGGGGTGGGGGGAGAGAAAGTCAGGAACTCGGGGTGGGGAGAGAAGGTCAGGAACTCGGGGTGGGGGGAAAGAAGGTGAGGAAATCGGGGTCGGGGGAAAGAAGGTCAGGAACTCGGGGTGGTGGGATTGAACGTCAGGAACTCGGTGGGGGGGAAAGACGATCAGGAACTCGGGTTGAGCGGAACCAAGTTCTGGATCTTGAGGTGGGGGAAAGAAGGTGAGGAACTCGGGTCGGGGGAAAGAAGGTCAGGGACTCGGGGTGGCTGAGAGATGGTCAGCAACTCGGTGTGGGGGGAAAGAAGTTCAGGAACTCGGGGTGGCTGAGAGATGGTCAGGAACTCGGGGTGGGGGAAAGAAGTTTAGGAACTCGGGGTGGGGGTAAGAAGGTCAGGAACTCCGGGTGGGGGAAAGAAGGTCAGGCACTTGGGGTGGGTGAAAGATGGTCAGGAACTCGGGGTGGGGGAAAGAAGGTCAGGAAGTCTGGGTGGAGGGAAAGAAGGTGAGGAACACGGGATGGGGGGAAAGAACGTCAGGAACTCGGGGTGGGGGGAAAGAAGGTCAGGAACTCGGGGTGCGGAAACACGGTCAGGAACTCGGGCTGGGGCAAAAAGGGTCAGGAACTCGGGGTGGGGGAAAGAAGGTCAGGAAGTCGGGGTGGGGGGAAAGAAGTTCAGGAACTCGGGGTGGGGGAAAGAAGGTCAGGAACTCGGGGTGGGGGGAAAGAAGGTCAGGAACTCGGGGTGGGGGGATAGAAGTTCAGGAACTCGGGGTGGGGGAAAGAAGGACAGGAACTCGGGGTGGAGGGAAAGAAGGTCAGGAACTCGGGGTGGGGGGAAAGAAGGTCAGGAACTCGGGGTGGGGGGAAAGAAGGTCAGGAACTCGAGGTGGGGGAAAGAAGTTCAGGAACTCGGGGTGGGGGATAGAAGGTCAGGAACTCGGGGTGGGGGAAATAAGGTCAGGAACTCAGGGTGGGGGAAAGAAGGTCAGTAACTCAGTGTGGGGGTAGAGATGGTCAGGAACTCGGGGTGTGGGAAAGAAGGTCAGGAACTCGGGGTGGGGGAAAGAAGGTCAGGAACTCAGGGTGGGGGAAAGAAGGTCAGGAACTCGGGGTGTTGGGATAGAAGGTCAGGAACTCAGTGTGGGTGTAGAGATGGTCAGGAACTCGGGGTGGGGGTAAAAAGGGGTGGAACTCGGGGTGGGGGAAAGAAGGTCAGGAACTCGGGGTGGGGGGTAAGATGGTCAGGAACACGGGGTGGGGGGAACGATGGTCAGGAACTCGGGGTGGGTGAAAGAAGGTCAGGAACTCGGGGTGGGGGAAAGAAGGTCAGGAAATCGGAATGGGGGGAAAGAAGGTCAGGAACACGGGGTGGGGGAGAGAAGGACAGGAAATCGGGGTGGAGGGAAACACGGTCAGGAACTCGGGGTGGGGGAAAGAAGGTCAGGAACTCGGGGTGGTGGGAAAGAAGTTCAGGAACTCGGGGTTGGGGGAAAGAATTTCAGGAACTCTGGGTGGGGGAAAGAAGGTCAGGAACACGGGGTAGGGGAAAGAAGGTCAGGAACTCGGGGTGGGGGAAAGAAGGTCAGGAACACGGGGTAGGGGAAAGAAGGTCAGGAACTCTGGGTGGGGGAAAGAAGGTCAGGAAATCAGGGTGGGGGAAAGAGGGTCAGGAACTCGGGGTGTGGGAAAGTAGGTCAGGAACTCGATGTGGGGGAGAGAATGGCAGGAACTCGTGGTGGGGGGAAAGAAGGTCGGGTACTCGGGGTGGGGGACAGAAGGTGAGAAACTCGAGGTGGGGGGAACGAAGTTCAGGATCTCGGGGTGGGGGGAAAGAAGGTCAGGAACTCGGGGTGGGGGGAAGGAAGGTCAGGAACTCGGGGTGGTGGAAAGAAGGTCAGGAACTCGGGGTGGGGTGAAAGATGGTCAGGAACACGGGGTAGGGGAAAGAAGGTCAGGAACTCGGGGTTGGGGGAAAGAAGGTCAGGAACTCGGGGTGGGGGAAAGAGGGTCAGGAACTCGGGGTGGGGGGAAAGAAGGTCAGGAACTCGGGAGGGGTGGAAGAAGGTCAGGAACTCGGGGTGTGGGAAAGAAGGTCAGGAACACGGGGTGGGGGGATAGACGATCAGGAACTCGGGGTGAGGGGAACGAAGTTCAGGATCTCGGGGTGGGGGAATGAAGGTTAGGATCTCGGGGTGGGGGAAAGAAGGTCAGGAAATCGGGGGTGGGGGAGAGAAGGACAGGAACTCGGGGTTGGGGGGAGAAGTTCTGGAACTCGGGGTGGGGGAGAGAAGGTCAGGAACTCGTGGTGGTGGGAAAGAAGGTCGGGACTCGGGGTGGGGGAAAGAAGGTTAGGACTCGGGGTGGGGGAAAGAAGGTCAGGAACTCGGGGTGGGGGGAAAGAAGGTCAGGAACTCGGGGTGGGGTAAAGAAGGTCAGGAACTCAGGGTGGGGGAAATAAGGTCAGGAACTCCGGGTGGGGGAAAGAGGGTCAGGAACTCGGGGTGTGGGAAAGGAGGTCAGGAACTCGGGGTGGGGGAAAGAAGGTCAGGAACTCGGGGTGGGAGAAAGAAGGTCAGGAACTCGGGGGTGGGAGAAAGAAGGTCAGGAACTCGGGGTGGGGGGAAAGAAGGTCGGCTACTCGGGGTGGGGGAAAGAAGGTCAGAAACTCGTGGTGGGAGAAAGAAGGTCAGGAACTCGGGGTGGGGGGAAAGAAGATCAGGAACTTCTGGGTGGGGGAAAGAGGGTCAGGAGCTCGGGGTGGGGGAAAGAAGGTCAGGAACTCTGGATGGGTGAAAAAGGGTCAGGACCTCGGGGCGTGGGAAAGAAGATCAGGAACTCGGGGTGCGGGGAACAAATTTCAGGATCTCGCGGTGGGGGATAGAAGTTCAGGAACTCGGGGTGGAGGGAAAGAAGGTCAGGAACTCGGGGTGGAGGGAAAGAAGGTCAGGAACTCGGGGTGGGGGGGAAAGATGTTCAGGAACTCGGGGTTGGGGGAAATAAGTTCAGGAACTCGGGGTTGGGGGGGAAAGAAGGTCAGGAACTCTGGGTGGGGGAAAGAAGGTCAGGAACTCAGGGTGGGGGAAAGAGTGTCAGGAACTCGGGGTGTGGGAAAGTAGGTCAGGAACTCTGGGTGGGGGAAAGAAGGTCTGGAACTCTGGGTGGGGGGAAAGAAGGTCAGGAACTCGGGGTGGGGGAAAGAAGGTGAGAAACTCGAGGTGGGGGGAAAGAAGTTCAGGATCTCGGGGTGGGGGGAAAGAAGGTCAGGAACTCGGGGTGGGGGGAAGGAAGGTCAGGAACACGGGGTAGGGGAAAGAAGTTCAGAAACTCGGGGTGGGGGTAAAGAAGGTCAGGAACTCGGGGTGGGGGGAAAGAAGGTCAGGAACTCGGGGTGGGGGGATAGAAGGTCAGGAACTCGGGGTGGGGGGAAAGAAGGTCAGGAACTCGGGGTGTGGGAAAGAAGGTCAGGAACTCGGGGTGGGGGGATAGACGATCAGGAACTCGGGGTGAGGGGGAACGAAGTTCAGGATCTCGGGGTGGGGAATGAATGTTAGGATCTCGGGGTGGGGGAAAGAAGGTCAGGAACTCGGGGTGGGGGGAGAGAAGGACAGGAACTCGGGGTGGGGGTGAGAAGGGGTGGGGTAGAGAAGGTCAGGAACTCGTGGTGTTGGGAAAGAAGGTCGGGTACTCCGGGTGGTTGAAAGAAAGTCAGGAACTCGTGGTGGGAGAAAGAAGGTCAGGACTCGGGGTGGGGGGAAAGAAGGTCAGGAACTCGGGGTGGGGGAAAGAGGGTGAGGAACTCGGGGTGTGGGAAAGAAGGTCAGGAACTCGGGTGGGGGAAAGAGGGTCAGGAATTCGGGGTGTGGGAAAGAAGGTCAGGAACTCGGGGTGGTGGAAAGAAGGTCAGGAACTCGGGGTGGGGGGAAAGAAGGTCAGGAACTCGAGGTGGGGGAAAGAAGTTCAGGAACTCGGGGTGGGGGAAAGAAGGTCAGGAACTCGGGGTGGGGGAAAGAAGGTCAGGAACTCGGGGTGGGGGAAAGAAGGTCAGGAACTCGGGGTGGGGGAAAGAAGGTCAGTAACTCAGTGTGGGGGAAAGAGGGTGAGGAACTCGGGGTGTGGGAAAGAAGGTCAGGAACTCGGGGTGGGGGAAAGAGGGTCAGGAATTCGGGGTGTGGGAAAGAAGGTCAGGAACTCGGGGTGATGGAAAGAAGGTCAGGAACTCGGGGTGGGGGGAAAGAAGGTCAAGAACTCGAGGTGGGGAAAGAAGTTCAGGAACTCGGGGTGGGGGAAAGATGGTCAGGAACTCTAGGTGGGGGAAAGAATGTCAGGAACTCGGGATGGTGGAAAGAATGTCAGGAACTCGGGGGGTGGGATGAGGGAAGGTCAGGAACTCGGGGTGGAGGAAAGAAGGTCAGGAATTCGGGGTGGGGGAAAAGAAGGTCAGGAACTCGGGGTGGGGCAAAGATGTCAGGAACTCGGGTGGGGAAAGAGGGTCAGGAACTCGGGGTGGGGGGAAAGAAGGTCAGGAGCTCGGGGTGGGATAAAGAAGTTCAGGATCTTAGTGTGGGGGAAAGAAGGTCAGGAAATCGGGGTGTGGGGAAAGAAGGTCAGGATCTCGGGGTGGGGGAAAGTAGGTCAGGAAGTCGGAGTGAGGGGAAAGAAGGTCAGGAACTCGGGGGGGGAAAGAAGGTCAGGAACTCGGGGTGGGGGAAAGAAGGTCAGGAACTCGGGGTGGGGGGAGAGAAAGTCAGGAACTCGGGGTGGGGAGAGAAGGTCAGGAACTCGGGGTGGGGGGAAAGAAGGTGAGGAAATCGGGGTCGGGGGAAAGAAGGTCAGGAACTCGGGGTGGTGGGATTGAACGTCAGGAACTCGGTGGGGGGGAAAGACGATCAGGAACTCGGGTTGAGCGGAACCAAGTTCTGGATCTTGAGGTGGGGGAAAGAAGGTGAGGAACTCGGGTCGGGGGAAAGAAGGTCAGGGACTCGGGGTGGCTGAGAGATGGTCAGGAACTCGGTGTGGGGGGAAAGAAGTTCAGGAACTCGGGGTGGCTGAGAGATGGTCAGGAACTCGGGGTGGGGGAAAGAAGTTTAGGAACTCGGGGTGGGGGGTAAGAAGGTCAGGAACTCCGGGTGGGGGAAAGAAGGTCAGGCACTTGGGGTGGGTGAAAGATGGTCAGGAACTCGGGGTGGGGGAAAGAAGGTCAGGAAGTCTGGGTGGAGGGAAAGAAGGTGAGGAACACGGGATGGGGGGAAAGAACGTCAGGAACTCGGGGTGGGGGGAAAGAAGGTCAGGAACTCGTGGTGCGGAAACACGGTCAGGAACTCGGGCTGGGGCAAAAAGGGTCAGGAACTCGGGGTGGGGGAAAGAAGGTCAGGAAGTCGGGGTGGGGGGAAAGAAGTTCAGGAACTCGGGGTGGGGGAAAGAAGGTCAGGAACTCGGGGTGGGGGGAAAGAAGGTCAGGAACTCGGGGTGGGGGGATAGAAGTTCAGGAACTCGGGGTGGGGGAAAGAAGGACAGGAACTCGGGGTGGAGGGAAAGAAGGTCAGGAACTCGGGGTGGGGGGAAAGAAGGTCAGGAACTCGGGGTGGGGGGAAAGAAGGTCAGGAACTCGAGGTGGGGGAAAGAAGTTCAGGAACTCGGGGTGGGGGATAGAAGGTCAGGAACTCGGGGTGGGGGAAATAAGGTCAGGAACTCAGGGTGGGGGAAAGAAGGTCAGTAACTCAGTGTGGGGGTAGAGATGGTCAGGAACTCGGGGTGTGGGAAAGAAGGTCAGGAACTCGGGGTGGGGGAAAGAAGGTCAGGAACTCAGGGTGGGGGAAAGAAGCTCAGGAACTCGGGGTGTTGGGATAGAAGGTCAGGAACTCAGTGTGGGTGTAGAGATGGTCAGGAACTCGGGGTGGGGGTAAAAAGGGGTGGAACTCGGGGTGGGGGAAAGAAGGTCAGGAACTCGGGGTGGGGGGTAAGATGGTCAGGAGCACGGGGTGGGGGGAACGATGGTCAGGAACTCGGTGTGGGGGAAAGAAGGTCAGGAACTCTAGGTGGGGGAAAGAATGTCAGGAACTCGGGATGGTGGAAAGAATGTCAGGAACTCGGGGTGGGATGAGGGAAGGTCAGGAACTCGGGGTGGAGGAAAGAAGGTCAGGAATTCGGGGTGGGGGAAAAGAAGGTCAGGAACTCGGGGTGGGGGAAAGAAGGTTAGGAACTCGGGGTGGGGGAAAGAAGGTCAGGAACTCGGGGTGGGGCAAAGAATGTCAGGAACTCGGGGTGGGGAAAGAGGGTCAGGAACTCGGGGTGGGGGGAAAGAAGGTCAGGAGCTCGGGGTGGGATAAAGAAAGTCAGGAAGTCGGAGTGAGGGGAAAGAAGGTCAGGAACTCGGGGGGGGAAAGAAGGTCAGGAACTCGGGGTGGGGGAAAGAAGGTCAGGAACTCGGGGTGGGGGGAGAGAAAGTCAGGAACTCGGGGTGGGGAGAGAAGGTCAGGAACTCGGGGTGGGGGGAAAGAAGGTGAGGAAATCGGGGTGGGGGGAAAGACGATCAGGAACTCGGGTTGAGCAGAACCAAGTTCTGGATCTTGAGGTGGGGGAAAGAAGGTGAGGAACTCGGGTCGGGGGAAAGAAGGTCAGGGACTCGGGGTGGCTGAGAGATGGTCAGGAACTCGGGGTGGGGGGAAAGAAGTTCAGGAACTCGGGGTGGCTGAGAGATGGTCAGGAACTCGGGGTGGGGGAAAGAAGTTTAGGAACTCGGGGTGGGGGTAAGAAGGTCAGGAACTCCGGGTGGGGGAAAGAAGGTCAGGCACTTGGGGTGGGTGAAAGATGGTCAGGAACTCGGGGTGGGGGAAAGAAGGTCAGGAAGTCTCGGTGGAGGGAAAGAAGGTGAGGAACACGGGGTGGGGGTAAAGAAGGTCAGGAACTCGGGGTGTGGGGAAAGAAGGTCAGGAACTCGGGGTGCGGAAACACGGTCAGGAACTCGGCCTGGGGCAAAAAGGGTCAGGAACTCGGGGTGGGGGAAAGAAGGTCAGGAACTCGGGGTGGCGGGAAAGAAGTTCTGGAACTCGGGGTGGGGGAAAGAAGGACAGGAACTCGGGGTGGAGGGAAAGAAGGTCAGGAACTCGGGGTGGGGGGAAAGAAGGTCAGGAACTCGGGGTGGGGGGAAATAAGTTCAGGAACTCGGGGAGGGGGGAAAGAAGTTCAGGAACTCGGGGTGGGTGAGAGATGGTTAGGAACTCGGGGTGGGGCGAAAGAAGTTCAGGAACTCGGGGAAGGGGAAAGAAGGTCAGGAACTCAGGGTGGGGGAAAGAAGGTCAGGAACTCGGGGTGTTGGGCTAGAAGGTCAGGAACTCAGTGTGGGTGTAGAGATGGTCAGGAACTCGGGGTGGGGGTAAAAAGGGGTGGAACTCGGGGTGGGGGAAAGAAGGTCAGGAACTCGGGGTGGGGGGTAAGATGGTCAGGAACACGGGGTGGGGGGAACGATGGTCAGGAACTCGGTGTGGGGGAAAGAAGGTCAGGAACTCTAGGTGGGGGAAAGAATGTCAGGAACTCGGGATGGTGGAAAGAATGTCAGGAACTCGGGGTGGGATGAGGGAAGGTCAGGAACTCGGGGTGGAGGAAAGAAGGTCAGGAATTCGGGGTGGGGGAAAAGAAGGTCAGGAACTCGGGGTGGGGGAAAGAAGGTTAGGAACTCGGGGTGGGGGAAAGAAGGTCAGGAACTCGGGGTGGGGCAAAGAATGTCAGGAACTCGGGGTGGGGAAAGAGGGTCAGGAACTCGGGGTGGGGGGAAAGAAGGTCAGGAGCTCGGGGTGGGATAAAGAAAGTCAGGAAGTCGGAGTGAGGGGAAAGAAGGTCAGGAACTCGGGGGGGGAAAGAAGGTCAGGAACTCGGGGTGGGGGAAAGAAGGTCAGGAACTCGGGGTGGGGGGAGAGAAAGTCAGGAACTCGGGGTGGGGAGAGAAGGTCAGGAACTCGGGGTGGGGGGAAAGAAGGTGAGGAAATCGGGGTGGGGGGAAAGACGATCAGGAACTCGGGTTGAGCAGAACCAAGTTCTGGATCTTGAGGTGGGGGAAAGAAGGTGAGGAACTCGGGTCGGGGGAAAGAAGGTCAGGGACTCGGGGTGGCTGAGAGATGGTCAGGAACTCGGGGTGGGGGGAAAGAAGTTCAGGAACTCGGGGTGGCTGAGAGATGGTCAGGAACTCGGGGTGGGGGAAAGAAGTTTAGGAACTCGGGGTGGGGGTAAGAAGGTCAGGAACTCCGGGTGGGGGAAAGAAGGTCAGGCACTTGGGGTGGGTGAAAGATGGTCAGGAACTCGGGGTGGGGGAAAGAAGGTCAGGAAGTCTCGGTGGAGGGAAAGAAGGTGAGGAACACGGGCTGGGGGGAAAGAAGGTCAGGAACTCGGGGTGGGGGGAAAGAAGGTCAGGAACTCGGGGTGCGGAAACACGGTCAGGAACTCGGCCTGGGGCAAAAAGGGTCAGGAACTCGGGGTGGGGGAAAGAAGGTCAGGAACTCGGGGTGGCGGGAAAGAAGTTCTGGAACTCGGGGTGGGGGAAAGAAGGACAGGAACTCGGGGTGGAGGGAAAGAAGGTCAGGAACTCGGGGTGGGGGGAAAGAAGGTCAGGAACTCGGGGTGGGGGGAAATAAGTTCAGGAACTCGGGGAGGGGGGAAAGAAGTTCAGGAACTCGGGGTGGGTGAGAGATGGTTAGGAACTCGGGGTGGGGCGAAAGAAGTTCAGGAACTCGGGGAAGGGGAAAGAAGGTCAGGAACTCGGGGTGGGGGTAAGAAGGTCAGGAACTCGGGGTGGGGGAAAGAAGGTCAGGAACTCGGGGTGGGGGAAAGAAGATCAGGAACTCGGGGTGTGGGGAAAGAAGGTCAGGAACTCACTGTTGGGGTAGAGATGGTCAGGAACTCGGGGTGGGGGAAATAAGGTCAGGCACTCGGGGTGGGTGAAAGAAGGTCAGGAACTCGGGGTGGGGGAAAGAAGGTCAGGAACTCGGAATGGGGGAGAGAAGGTCAGGAACTCGGGGTGGAGGGAAAGAAGGTCAGGAACTCGGGGAGGGGGGATAGAAGATCAGGAACACGGGGTGCGGAAACACGGTCAGGAAGTCGGGGTGTGGGAAAGAATGTCAGGAACTCGGGGTGGAGGGAAAGAAGGTCAGGAACTCGGGGTGGGGTGAAAGAAGGTCAGGAACTCTGGGTTTGGGAAAGAAGGTCAGGAACTTGGGGTGGGGGAAAGAAGGTCAGGAACACAGGGTGGGGGAAGGAGGGTCAGGAACTCGGGGTGTGGGAAAGTAGGTCAGGAACTCGGGGTGGGAGAGAGAATGTCAGGAACTCGTGGTGGGGGGAAGGAAGGTCGGGTACTCGGGGTGGGGGAAAGAAGGTGAGAAACTCGTGGTGGGGGGAACGAAGTTCAGGATCTCGGGGTGGGGGGAAAGAAGGTCAGGAACTCGGGGTGGGGGGAAAGAGGGTCAGGAACACGGGGTGGGGGGAGAGAAGGTCAGGAACTCGGGTTGGGGGGAAAGAAGTTCAGGAACTCGTGGTGGGTGAGAGATGGTCAGGAACTCAGGGTGGGCGGATAGAAGGTCAGGAACTCGGGGTGGGGGTAGAGATGGTAAGGAACTCGGGGTGGGGGCAAGAGGGTCAGGCACTCGGGGTGGGTGAAAGAAGGTCAGGAACCCGGGGTGGGGGAAAGAAGGTCAGGAAATCGGAATGGGGGAAAGAAGGTCAGGAACACGGGGTGGGGGAGAGAAGGACAGGAAATCGGGGTGGAGGGAAACACGGTCAGGAACTCGGGGTGGGGGAAAGAAGGTCAGGAACTCGGGGTGGTGGGAAAGAAGTTCAGGAACTCGGGGTGGGGGAAAGAAGTTCAGGAACTCTGGGTGGGGGAATGAAGGTCAGGAACTCTGGGTGGGGGAAAGAAGGTCAGGAACTCAGGGTGGGGGAAAGAGGGTCAGGAACTGGTGTGTGGGAAAGGAGGTCAGGAACTCGGGGTGTGGGAAAGGAGGTCAGGAACTCGATGTGGGGGAGAGAATGGCAGGAACACGTGGTGGGGGGAAAGAAGGTCGGGTACTCGGGGTGGGGGACAGAAGGTGAGAAACTCGGGGTGGGGGGAAGGAAGGTCAGGAACTCGGGGTGGTGGAAAGAAGGTCAGGAACTCGGGGTGGGGTGAAAGATGGTCAGGAACACGGGGTATTGGAAAGAAGGTCAGGAACTCGGGGTTGGGGGAAAGAAGGTCAGGAACTCGGGGTGGGGGGAAAGAGGGTCAGGAACTCGGGGTGGGGGGAAAGAAGGTCAGGAACTCGGGGTGGGGTGAAAGAAGGTCAGGAACTCGGTGTGTGGGAAAGAAGGTCAGGAACTCGGGGTGGGGGGATAGACGATCAGGAACTCGAGGTGAGGGGAACGAAGTTCAGGATCTCGGGGTGGGGGAATGAAGGTTAGGATCTCGGGGTGGGGGAAAGAAGGTCAGGAACTCGGGGTGGGGGAGAGAAGGACAGGAACTCGGGGTGGGGGGGAGAAGGTCTGGAACTCGGGGTGGGGGAGAGAAGGTCAGGAACTCGTGGTGGTGCGAAAGAAGGTCAGGAACTCGGGGTGGGGGAAAGAAGTTCAGGAACTCGGGGTGGAGGGAAAGAAGGTCAGGAACTCGGGGTGGGGGGAAAGATGTTCAGGAACTCGGGGTTGGGGGAAAGAAGTTCAGGAACTCGGGGTGGGGGGGGGAAAGAAGGTCAGGAACTCTGGGTGGGGGAAAGAAGGTCAGGAACTCTGGGTGGGGGAAAGAACGTCTGGAACTCTGGGTGGGGGAAAGAAGGTCAGGAACTCGGGGTGGGGGAATGAAGGTCAGGAACTCGGGGTGGGGGAGAGAATGTCAGGAACTCGGGGTGTGGGAAAGTAGGTCAGGAACTCGGGGTGGGGGAGAGAATGTCAGGAACTCGGGGTGGGGGAAAGAAGGTGAGAAACTCGAGGTGGGGGGAACGAAGTTCAGGATCTCGGGGTGGGGGCAAAGAAGGTCAGGAACTCGGGGTGGGGGGAAGGAAGGTCAGGAACACGGTGAAGGGGAAAGAAGTTCAGAAACTCGGGGTGGGGGTAAAGAAGGTCAGGAACTCGGGGTGGGGGGAAAGAGGGTCAGGAACACGGGGTAGGTAAAAAAAGGTCAGAAACTCGGGGTGGGGGGAAAGATGGTCAGGAACTCGGGGTGGGGGGAAAGAAGGTCAGGAACTCGGGGAGGGGGATAGACGATCAGGAACTCGGGGTGAGGGGAACGAAGTTCAGGATCTCGGGGTGGGGGAATGAAGGTTAGGATCTCGGGGAGGGGGAAAGAAGGTCAGGAACTCGGGGTGGGGGAAAGAAGGTCAGGAACTCGTGCTGGTAGAAAGAAGGTCAGGTACTCGGGGTTGGTGAAAGAAGGTCAGGAACTCGGGGTGGGGGAGAGAAGGTCAGGAACTCGGGGTGGGGGGAAAGAACGTCGGGTACTCGGGGTGGGTGAAAGAATGTCAGGAACTCGTGGTGGGAGAAAGAAGTTCAGGACTCGGGGTGGGGGAAAGAAGGTCAGGAACTCGGGGTGGGGGGAAAGAAGGTCAGGAACTCGGGTTGGGGGAAAGAGGGTGAGGAACTCGGGGTGTGGGAAAGAAGGTCAGGACTCGGGGTGGGGGAAAGAAGGTCAGGAACTCGGGGTGGAGGGAAAGAAGGTCAGGAACTCGGGGTGGGGGAAATAAGGTCAGGAACTCGGGGTTTGGGAAAGAAGGTCAGGAACTTGGGGTGGAGGGAAAGAAGGTCAGGAACTCGGGGTGGGGGAAATAAGGTCAGGAACTCGGGGTGGGGGAAATAAGGTCAGGAACTCGGGGTGGAGGGAAAGAAGGTCAGGAACTCGGGGTGGGGTGAAAGAAGGTCAGGAACTCTGGGTTTGGGAAAGAAGGTCAGGAACTTGGGGTGGGGTAAAGAAGGTCAGGAACACAGGGTGGGGGAAGCAGGGTCATGAACTCGGGGTGTGGGAAAGTAGGTCAGGAACTCGGGGTGGGAGAGAGAATGTCAGGAACTCGTGGTGGGGGGAAAGAAGATCGGGTACTCGGGGTGGGGGAAAGAAGGTGAGAAACTCGTGGTGGGGGGAACGAAGTTCAGGATCTCGGGGTGGGGGGAAAGAAGGTCAGGAACTCGGGGTGGGGGGAAAGAAGGTCAGGAACACGGGGTGGGGGGAGAGAAGGTCAGGAACTCGGGGTGGGGGGAAAGAAGGTCAGGAACTCGGGGTGGGGGAAAGAGGGTCAGGAACTCGGGGTGGGGGGAAAGAAGGTCAGGAACTCGGGGTGGGGCAAAGAATGTCAGGAACTCGGGTTGGGGGGAAAGAAGTTCAGGAACTCGGGGTGGGTGAGAGATGGTCAGGAACTCAGGGTGGGCGGAAAGAAGGTCAGGAACTCGGGGTGGGTGTAGAGATGGTCAGGAACTCGGGGTGGGGGCAAGAAGGTCAGGCACTCGGGGTGGGTGAAAGAAGGTCAGGAAATCGGGGTGGGGGAAAGAAGGTCAGGAAATCGGAATGGGGGGAAAGAAGGTCAGGAACACGGGGTGGGGGAGAGAAGGACAGGAAATCGGGGTGAAGGGAAACACGGTCAGGAACTCGGGGTGGGGGAAAGAAGGTCAGGAACTCGGGGTGGTGGGAAAGAAGTTCAGGAACTCGGGGTTTGGGGGAAAGAAGTTCAGGAACTCTGGGTGGGGGAAAGAAGGTCAGGAACTCTGGGTGGGAGAAAGAAGGTCAGGTACTCAGGGTGGGGGAAAGAGGGTCAGGAACTCGGGGTGTGGGAAAGTAGGTCAGGAACTCGATGTGGGGGAGAGAATGTCAGGAACTCGTGGTGGGGGGAAAGAAGGTCGTGTACTCGGGGTGGGGGACAGAAGGTGAGAAACTCGAGGTGGGGGGAACGAAGTTCAGGATCTCGGGGTGGGGGGAAAGAAGGTCAGGAACTCGGGGTGGGGGGAAGGAAGGTCAGGAACTCGGGGTGGTGGAAAGAAGGTCAGGAACACGGGTTGGTGTGAAAGATGGTCAGGAACACGGGGTAGGGGAAAGAAGGTCAGGAACTCGGGGTTGGGGGAAAGAAGGTCAGGAACTCGGGGTGGGGGAAAGAGGGTCAGGAACTCGGGGTGGGAGAAAGAGGGTCAGGAACTCGGGGTGGGGGGAAAGAAGGTCAGGAACTCGGGGTGGGGTGAAAGAAGGTCAGGAACTCGGGGTGTGGGAAAGAAGGTCAGGAACTCGGGGTGGGGGGCTAGACGACCAGGAACTCGGGGTGAGGGGCACGCAGTTCAGGATCTCGGGGTGGGGGAATGAAGGTTAGGATCTCGGGGTGGGGGAAAGAAGGTCAGGAACTCGGGGTGGGGGAGAGAAGGACAGGAACTCGGGGTGGGGGGGAGAAGGTCTGGAACTCGGGGTGGGGGAGAGAAGGTCAGGAACTCGTGGTGGTGGGAAAGAAGGTCGGGTACTCGGGGTGGGTGAAAGAAGGTCAGGAACTCGTGGTGGGAGGAAGAAGGTCAGGACTCGGGGTGGGGGAAAGAAGGTCAGGAACTCGGGGTGGGGGGAAAGAAGGTCAGGAACTCGGGGTGGGGGAAGAGCTTGAGGAACTCGGGGTGTGGGAAAGAAGGTCAGGAACTCGGGGTTGGGTTAAAGAGGGTCAGGAACTCGGGGTGGGGGAAAGAAGGTCAGGAACTCGGGGTGGGGGAAGAGGGTCACGAACTCGGGGTGTGGGAAAGAAGGTCAGGAACTCGGGGTGGGGGAAAGAAGGTCAGGAACTCGGGGTGGGCGAGACAAAGTCAGGAACTCGTGGTGGTGGGAAAGAAGGTCGCGGACTCGGGGTGGGGGAAAGAAGATCAGGAACTCTGGGTGGGGGAAAGAGGGTCAGGAGCTCGGGGTGGGGAAAGAAGGTCAGGAACTCTGGGTGGGTGAAAAAGGGTCAGGAACTCGGGGTGTGGGAAAGAAGATCAGGAACTCGGGGTGCGGGGAACGAAGTTCAGGATCTCGCGGTGGGGGATAGAAGGTCAGGAACATTGGGTGGGGGGAAGGAAGGTCAGGAACTCGGGGTGGGGGAAAGAAGGTCAGGAACTCGGGGTGGGGGAAAGAAGTTCAGGAACTCGGGGTGGAGGGAAAGAAGGTCAGGAACTCGGGGTGGGGGTAAAGATGTTCAGGAACTCGGGGTTGGGGGAAAGAAGTTCAGGAACTCGGGGTGGGGGGGGAAAGAAGGTCAGGAACTCTGGGTGGGGGAAAGAAGGTCAGAAACTCTGGGTGGGGGAAAGAACGTCTGGAACTCTGGGTGGGGGAAAGAAGGTCAGGAACTCGGGGTGGGGGAAAGAAGGTGAGGAACTCAGGGTGGGGGAAAGAGTGTCAGGAACTCGGGGTGTGGGAAATTAGGACAGGAACTCGGGGTGGGGGAGAGAATGTCAGGAACTCGGGGTGGGGGAAAGAAGGTGAGAAACTCGAGGTGGGGGGAAAGAAGTTCAGGATCTCGGGGTGGGGGCAAAGAAGGTCAGGAACTCGGGGTGGGGGGAAGGAAGGTCAGGAACACGGGGTAGGGGAAAAAAGTTCAGAAACTCGGGGTGGGGGTAAAGAAGGTCAGGAACTCGGGGTGGGGGGAAAGAGGGTCAGGAACACGGGGTAGGGGAAAGAAGGTCAGAAACTCGGGGTGGGGGGAAAGAAGGTCAGGAACTCGGGGTGGGGGAAAGAGGGTCAGGAACTCGGGGTGGGGGGAAAGAAGGTCAGGAACTCGGGGTGGGGGGAAAGAAGGTCATGAACTCGGGGTGTGGGAAAGAAGGTCAGGAACTCGGGGTGGGGGGATAGACGATCAGGAACTCGGGGTGAGGGGAACGAAGTTCAGGATCTCGGGGTGGGGGAATGAAGGTTAGGATCTCGGGGAGGGGGAAAGAAGGTCAGGAACTCGGGGTGGGTGAAAGAAGGTCAGGAACTCGTGGTGGTAGAAAGAAGGTCAGGAACTCTGGGTGGGGGAGAGAAGGTCAGGAACTCGGGGTGGGGGGGAGAAGGTCTGGTACTCGGGGTGGGGGAGAGAAGGTCAGGAACTCGTGGTGGTGGGAAAGAAGTTCAGGACTCGGTGTGGGGGAAAGAAGGTCAGGAACTCGGGGTGGGGGGAAAGAAGGTCAGGAACTCGGGTTGGGGGAAAGAGGGTGAGGAACTCGGGGTGTGGGAAAGAAGGTCAGGAACTCGGGGTGGGGGAAAGAGGGTCAGGATTTCGGGGTGGGGGAAAGAAGGTCAGGAACTCGGGGTGGGGGAAAGAGGGTCAGGAAGTCGGGGTGTGGGCAAGAAGGTCAGGAACTCGGGGTGGGGGCAAGAAGGTCAGGAACTGGGGGTGGGGGAAAGAAGGTCAGGAACTCGGGGTGGGGGAAAGAGGGTCATGAACTCGGGTTGTGGGCAAGAAGGTCAGGAACTCGGGGTGGGGGAAAGAAGGTCAAGAACTCGGGGTGGGCGAGAGAAGGTCAGGAACACGTGCTGGTGGGAAAGAAGGTCGGGTACTCGGTGTGGGGGAAAGCAGGTCAGAAACTCGTGGTGGGAGAAAGAAGGTCAGGAACTCGGGGTGGGGGGAAAGAAGATCAGGAACTCTGGGTGGGGAAAGAGGGTCAGGAGCTCGGGGTGGGGGAATGATGGTCAGGAACTCTGGATGGGGGAAAGAGGGTCAGGAACTCGGGGTGGGGGTAAAGAAGGTCAGGAACTCGGGTTGAGGGTAAAGAGGGTCAGGAACACGGGGTAGGGGAAAGAAGGTCAGGAACTCGGGGTGGGGCGAAAGAAGGTCAGGAACTCGGGGTGGGGGAAAGAGGGTCAGGAACTCGGGGTGGGGGGAAAGAAGGTCAGGAACTCGGGGTGGGGGGAAAGAAGGTCATGAACTCGGGGTGTGGGAAAGAAGGTCAGGAACTCGGGGTGGGGGGATAGAGGATCAGGAACTCGGGGTGAGGGGAACGAAGTTCAGGATCTCGGGGTGGGGGAATGAAGGTTAGGATCTCGGGGAGGGGGAAAGAAGGTCAGGAACTCGGGGTTGGTGAAAGAAGGTCAGGAACTCGGGGTTGGGGAGAGAAGGTCAGGAACTCGGGGTGGGGGGGAGAAGGTCTGGAACTCGGGGTGGGGGAGAGAAGGTCAGGAACTCGTGGTGGTGGGAAAGAACGTCGGGTACTCGGGGTGGGTGAAAGAAGGACAGGAACTCGTGGTGGGAGAAAGAAGTTCAGGACTCGGGGTGGGGGAAAGAAGGTCAGGAACTCGGGGTGGGGGGAAAGAAGGTCAGGAACTCGGGTTGGGGGAAAGAGGGTGAGGAACTCGGGGTGTGGGAAAGAAGGTCAGGAACTCGGGGTGGGGGAAAGAGGGTCAGGAATTCGGGGTGGGGGAAAGAAGGTCAGGAACTCGGGGTGGGGGCAAAAAGGTCAGGAACTGGGGGTGGGGGAAAGAAGGTCAGGAACTCGGGATGGGGGAAAGAAGGTCAGGAACTCGGGGTGGGGGAAAGAAGGTCAGGAACTCGTGGGGGGGGAAAGAAGGTCAGGAACTCTGGGTGGGGGAAAGAAGATCAGGATCTCTGGGTGGGGGAAAGAAGGTCTGGAACTCTGGGTGGGGGAAAGAAGGTCAGGAACTCAGGGTGGGGGAAAGAAGGTCAGGAACTCAGGGTGGGTGAAAGAGTTTTAGGAACTCGGGGTGTGGGAAAGTAGGTCAGGAACTCGGGGTGGGGGAGAGAATGTCAGGAACTCGGGGTGGGGGAAAGAAGGTGAGAAACTCGGGGTGGGGGGAACGAAGTTCAGGATCTCGGGGTGGGGGCAAAGAAGGTCAGGAACTCGGGGTGGGGGGAAGGAAGGTCAGGAACACGGGGTAGGGGAAAGAAGTTCAGAAACTCGGGTTGGGGGTAAAGAAGGTCAGGAACTCGGGGTGGGGGGAAAGAGGGTCAGGAACACGGGGTAGGGGAAAGAGGGTCAGGAACTCGGGGTGGGGGGAAAGAAGGTCAGGAACTCGGGGTGGGGGGAAAGGAGGTCATGAACTCGTGGTGTGGGAAAGAAGGTCAGGAACTCGGGGTGGGGGGATAGACGATCAGGAACTCGGGGTGAGGGGAAAGAAGTTCAGGATCTCGGGGTGGGGGAATGAAGGTTAGGATCTCGGGGAGGGGAAAAGAAGGTCAGGAACTCGGGGTGGGGGAAAGAAGGTCAGGAACTCGTGGTGGTAGAAAGAAGGTCAGGAACTCGGGGTTGGTGCAAGAAGGTCAGGAACTCGGGGTGGGGGAGAGAAGTTCAGGAACTCGGGGTGGGGTGGAGAAGGTCTGGAACTCGGGGTGGGGGAGAGAAGGTCAGGAACTCGTGGTGGTGGGAAAGAACGTCGGGTACTCGGGGTGGGTGAAAGAAGGTCAGGAACTCGTGTTGGGAGAAAGAAGTTCTGGACTCGGGGTGGGGGAAAGAAGGTCAGGAACTCGGGGTGGGGGGAAAGAAGGTCAGGAACTCGGGTTGGGGGAAAGAGGGTGAGGAACTCGGGGTGTGGGAATGAAGGTCAGGAACTCGGGGTGGGGGAAAGAGGGTCACGAATTCGGGGTGGGGGAAAGAAGGTCAGGAACTCGGGGTGAGGGAAATAAGGTCAGGAACTCCGGGTGGGGGAAAGAGGGTCAGGAACTCGGGGTGTGGGAAAGAAGGTCAGGAACTCGGGGTGGGGGAAAGAAGGTCAGGAACTGGGGGTGGGGGAAAGAAGGTCAGGAACTCGGGGTGGGGGAAAGAGGGTCATGAACTCGGGTTGTGGGCAAGAAGGTCAGGAACTCGGGGTGGGGGAAAGAAGGTCAGAAACTCGGGGTGGGGGAAAGAAGGTCCGGAACTGGGGGTCGGGGGAAAGAAGATCAGGAACTCTGGGTGGGGGAAAGAGGGTCAGGAGCTCGGGGTGGGGGAATGATGGTCAGGAACTCTGGATGGGGGAAAGAGGGTCAGGAACTCGGGGTGTGGAAAAGAAGATCAAGAATTCGGGGTGCGGGGAATGAAGTTCAGGATCTCGCGGTGGGGGATAGAAGGTCAGGAACACTGGGTGGGGGAAAGAAGGTCAGGAACTCGGGGTGGGGGAAAGAGGCTCAGGAACACGGTGTGGGGGAAAGAAGGTCAGTAACACGGGGTGGGGGGAAATAAGGTCAGGAACTCGGGGTGGGGTGAAAGAAGGTCAGGATCTCCGGGTGTGGGAAAGAAGGTCAGTAACTCGGGGTGGGGGAGAGATGGTCAGTTACTCGGTGTGGGGGAAAGAAGGTCAGGAACTCGAGGTGGGTGAAAGAAGGTCAGGAACTCGCGGTAGGGGGAAAGAAGGTCAGGAACTCGGGGTGGGGGGAATGAAGGTCAGCAACTCGGGGTGGGGGGAAAGACAGTCAGGAACTCGGGGTCGGGAGAACGAAGTTCAGGATCTCGGGGTGGGGGAATAAAGGTCAGAAACTCGGGGTAGGGGGAATGAAGGTCGGGTACTCGGGGTGGGGGAATGAAGGTCAGGAACTCGGGCTGGGGGAAAAGAAGGTCAGGAACTCGGGGTGGGGGAAAGAAGGTCAGTAACACGGGGTGGGGGGAAAGAAGGTCAGGAACTCGGGGTGGGGGGAAAGAAGTTCAGGAAATCCGGGTGGCGGAAAGAAGGTCAGGAACTCGGGGTGGGGGAGAGAAGGTCAGGAACTCGGGGTGGGGGGAAAGAAGGTCAGGAACTCGGTGTGGGGGGAATGAAGGTCAGGAACTCCGGGTGGGGGAAAGAGGGTCAGGAACTCGGGGTGTGGGAAAGAAGGTCAGGAACTCGGGGTGGGGGAAAAAAGGTCAGGAACTCGGGGTGGGGGAAAGAAGGTCAGGAACTCGGGGTGGGGGAAAGAGGGTCAGGAACTCGGGGTGGTGGAAAGAAGGTCATGAACTCGGGGTGTGGGAAAGAAGGTCAGGAACTCGGGGTGGGGGAAAGAAGGTCAGGAACTCGGGGTGGGCGAGAGAAGGTCAGGAACTCGTGGTGGTGGGAAAGAAGGTCAGGAACTCGGGGTGGGGGAAAGAGGGTCATGAACTCGGGTTGTGGGCAAGAATGTCAGGAACTCGGGGTGGGGGAAAGAAGGTCAGGAACTCGGGGTGGGGGGAAAGAAGATAAGGAACTCTGGGTGGGGGAAAGAGGGTCAGGAGCTCGGGGTGGGGGAAAGAAGGTCAGGAACTCTGGGTGGGGGAAAGAGGGTCATGAACTCGGGGTGCGGGGAACGAAGTTCAGGATCTCGCGGTGGGGGATCGAAGGTCAGGAACACTGGGTGGGGGGAAGGAAGGTCAGGAACTCGGGGTGGGGGAAAGAAGGTCAGGAACTCGGAGTGGGGGAAATAAGGTCAGGAACTCCGGGTGGGGGAAAGAGGGTCAGGAACTCGGGGTGTGGGAAAGAAGGTCAGGAACTCGGGATGGGGGAAAGAAGGTCAGGAACTCGGGGTGGGGGAAAGAAGGTCAGGAACTCGGGGTGGGGGAAAGACGGTCATGAACTCGGGTTGTGGGCAAGAAGGTCAGGAATTCGGGGTGGGACAAAGAAGGTCAGGAACTCGGGGTGGGGGGAAAGAAGATCAGGAACTCGGGGTGGGGGAAAGAAGGTCAGGAACTCGGGGTGGGGGAAAGAAGGTCAGGAACTCGGGGTGGGGGAAAGAGGGTCATGAACTCGGGTTGTGGGCAAGAATGTCAGGAACTCGGGGTGGGGGAAAGAAGGTCAGGAACTCGGGGTGGGCGAGAGAAGGTCAGGAACTCGTGCTGGTGGGAAAGAAGGTCGGGTACTCGGGGTGGGGAAAAGAAGGTCAGGAACTCGTGGTGGGAGAAAGAAGGTCAGGAACTCGGGGTGGGGGGAAAGAAGATCAGGAACTCTGGGTGGGGGAAAGAGGGTCAGGAGCTCGGGGTGGGTGAATGAAGGTCAGGAACTCTGGATGGGGGAAAGAGGGTCAGGAACTCGGGGTGTGGGAAAGAAGATCAAGAAATCGGGGTGCGGGGAATGAAGTTCAGGATCTCGCGGTGGGGGATAGAAGGTCAGTAACACGGGGTGGGGGGAAAGAAGGTCAGGAACACTGGGTGGGGTGAAAGGAGGTCAGGATCTCCGGGTGTGGGAAAGAAGGTCAGAAACTCGGGGTGGGGGGAAAGAAGGTCAGGAAATCGGGGTGGGGGAAAGAAGGTCAGGAACTCGCGGTAGGGGGAAAGAAGGTCAGGAACTCGGGGTGGGGGGAATGAAGGTCAGCAACTCGGGGTGGGTGGAAAGACAGTCAGGAACTCGGGGTCGGGGGAACGAAGTTCAGAATCTCGGGGTGGGGGAATAAAGGTCAGGAACTCGGGGTGGGGGGAATGAAGGTCGGGTACTCGGGGTGGGGGAATGAAGGTCAGGAACTCGGGGTGGTGGGAAAGAAGGTCGGGTACTCGGGGTGGGTGAATGAAGGTCAGGAACTCGGAGTGGGGGGAAAGATGGTCAGGAACTCGTTGTGGGGGGAAAGACGTTCAGGATCTCGGGGTGGGGGGAAAGAAGGTCAGGAACTCGTGGTGGGAGAAAGAAGGTCAGGAAATCGGGGTGGGGGGAAAGAATGTCAGGAACTCGGGGTGGGGGGAAAGAAGGTCAGGAACTCGTGTTGGGAGAAAGAAGGTCAGGAACTCGGGGTGGGGGGAAAGAAGGTCAGGAACTCGGGGTGGGGGAAAGAAGGTCAGGAACTCGGGGTGGGGGAAAGAGGGTCAGGAACTCGGGGTGGGGGAAAGAAGGTCAGGAAATCGGGGTGGCGAAAAGAATGTCAGGAACTCGGGGTGGGGGGAAAGAAGGTCAGGATTTCGGGCTGGGGAAAAGAAGGTCAGGAACTCGGGGTGGGGGAAGAAGGTCAGTAACACGGGGTGGGGGGAAAGAAGGTCAGGAACTCGGGGTGGGGGGAGAGAATATCAGGAATTCCGGGTGGGGGAAAGAAGGTCAGGAACTCCGGGTGGGGGAAAGAAGGTCAGTAACTCGTGGTGGGGGGAAAGAAGGTCAGGAACTCGGTGTGGGGGGAATGAAGGTCAGCAACTCGGGGTGGGGGGAAAGACAGTCAGGAACTCGGGGTCGGGGGAATGAAGTTCAGGATCTCGGGGTGGGGGAAAGAATGTCAAGAACTCGGGGTGGTGGGAAAGAAGGTCAGGAACTCGGGCTGGGGTAAAAGACGGTCAGGAACTCGGGGTAGGGGGAAAGAAGTTCAGGAACTCGGGGTGGGCGGAAAGAAGGTCAGGAACTCGGGCTGGGGTAAAAGACGGTCAGGAACTCGGGGTAGGGGGAAAGAAGGTCAGGAACTCGGGGTGGGGGGAAAGAAGGTCAGGAACTCGGGGTAGGGGGAAATAAGGTCAGGAACTCGGGGTGGGGGGAAAGAAGGTCAGGAACTCATTGTGGGGGGAAAGACGGTCAGGAACTCGGGGTGGGGGGAAAGAAAGCCAGGAACTCGGGGTGGTGGAAAGAAGGTCAGGAACTCGGGGTGGGGGGAAGGAAGGTCAGGAACTCGGGGTGGGGGGAAAGAAGGTCAGGAACTCGGGGTGGGGGGAAGGAAGGTCAGGAACTCGGGGTGGTGGAAAGAAGGTCAGGAACTCGGGGTGGGGGGAAAGAGGGTCAGGAACACGGGGTTGGGGAAAGAAGGTCAGGAACTCGGGGTGGGGGGAAAGAAGGTCAGGAATTCGGGGTGGGAGAAAGAAGGTCAGGAATTCGGGGTGGGGGAAAGAAGGTCAGGAACTCGGGGTGGGGGAAAGAAGGTCAGGAACTCGTGGTTGGAGAAAGAAGGTCAGGACTCGGGGTGGGGGAAAGAGGGTCAGGAATTCGGGGTGGGGTAAAGAAGGTCAGGAACTGGGGGTGGGGGAAATAAGGTCAGGACCTCCGGGTGGGGGAAAGAGGGTCAGGAACTCGGGGTGTGGGAAGGAAGGTCAGGAACTCGGGGTGGGGGAAAAAAGGTCAGGAACTCGGGGTGGGGGAAAGAAGGTCAGGAACTCGGGGTGGGGGAAAGAGGGTCAGGAACTCGGGGTGGTGGAAAGAAGGTCATGAACTCGGGGTGTGGAAAAGAAGGTCAGGAACTCGGGGTGGGGGAAAGAAGGTCAGGAACTCGGGGTGGGCGAGAGAAGGTCAGGAACTCGTGGTGGTGGGAAAGAAGGTCAGAAACTCGTGGTGGGAGAAAGAAGGTCAGGAACTCGGGGTGGGGGGAAAGAAGATAAGGAACACTGGGTGGGGGAAAGAGGGTCAGGATCTCGGGGTGGGGGAAAGAAGGTCAGGAACTCTGGGTGGGGGAAAGAGGGTCATGAACTCGGGGTGTGGGAAAGACGATCAGGAACTCGGGGTGCGGGGAACGAAGTTCAGGATCTCGCGGTGGGGGATCGAAGGTCAGGAACACTGGGTGGGGGGAAGGAAGGTCAGGAACTCGGGGTGGGGGAAAGAAGGTCAGGAACTCGGGGTGGGGGAAAGAAGGTCAGGAACTCGGGGTGGGGGAAAAAAGTTCAGGAACTCGGGGTGGAGGGAAAGAAGGTCAGGAACTCGGGGTGGGGGGAAAGATGTTCAGGAACTCGGGGTTGGGGGAAAGAAGTTCAGGAACTCGGGGTGGGGGGGAAAGAATGTCAGGAACTCGTGGTGGGGGGAAAGATGGTCGGGTACTCGGGGTGGGGGACAGAAGGTGAGAAACTCGAGGTGGGGGGAACGAAGTTCAGGATCTCGGGGTGGGGGGAAAGAAGGTCAGGAACTCGGGGTGGGGGGAAGGAAGGTCAGGAACTCGGGGTGGGGGAATGAAGGTCAGGAACTCGGGGTGGGGGGAAAGAGGGTCAGGAACTCGGGGTGTGGGAAAGAAGGTCAGGAACTCGGGGTGGGGGGAAAGAATGTCAGGAACTCGGGGTGGGGGGAAAGAAGGTCAGGAACTCGGGGTGTGGGAAAGAAGGTCAGGAACTCGGGGTGGGGGGATAGACGATCAGGAACTCGGGGTGAGGGGAACGAAGTTCAGGATCTCGGGGTGGGGGAATGAAGGTTAGGATCTCGGGGAGGGGTAAAGAAGGTCAGGAACTCGGGGTGGGGGAAAGAAGGTCAGGAACTCGTGGTGGTAGAAAGAAGGTCAGGAACTCGGGGTGGTGGGAAAGAAGGTCGGGTACTCGGGGTGGGTGAAAGAAGGTCAGGAACTCGGGGTGGGGGAAAGAAGGTCAGGAACTCGGGTTGGGGAAAAAAGGTCAGTAACTCCGGGTGGAGCAAAGAGGGTCAGGAACTCGGGGTGGGGGGAAAGAAGTTCAGGATTTCGGGCTGGGGAAAAGAAGGTCAGGAACTCGGGGTGGGGGGAAAGAAGGTCAGGAACTCGGGGTGGCGAAAAGAAGGTCAGGAACTCGGGGTGGGGGGAAAGAAGGTCAGGAACTCGGGTTGGGGAAAAAAGGTCAGTAACTCGGGGTGGAGGAAAGAGGGTCAGGAACTCGGGGTGGGGGGAAAGAAGTTCAGGATTTCGTGCTGGGGAAAAGAAGGTCAGGAACTCGGGGTGGGGGGAAAGAAGGTCAGGATCTCGGGGTGGGGGAGAGATGGTCAGTTACTCGGTGTGGGGGAAAGAAGGTCAGGAACTCGAGGTGGGGGAAAGAAGGTCAGGAACTCGGGGTGGGGTAAAGAAGTTCAGGAACTCGGGGTGGTGGGAAAGAAGGTTAGGTACTCGGGGTGGGGGAATGAAGGTCAGGAACTCGGGCTGGGGGAAAAGACGGTCAGGAACTCGGGGTGGTGGGAAAGAAGGTCGGGTACTTGGGGTGGGTGAATGAAGGTCAGGAACTCGGGGTGGGGGGAAAGAAGGTCAGGAACTCGGGGTGTGTGGAGAGAAGGTCAGGAACTCGGGGTGGGCGGAAAGAAGGTCAGGAACTCGTTGTGGGAGAAAGAAGGTCAGGAACTCGGGGTGGGGGGAAAGAAGTTCAGGATCTCGGGGTGGGGGGAAAGAAGGTCAGGAACTCGGGGTGGGGGGAAAGAAGGTCAGGAACATGGGGTGGGGGGAAAGAAGGTCAGGAACTCGGTGTGGGGGGAAAGAAGGTCAGGAACTCGGGGTGGGGGGAAAGAAGGTCAGGAACTCGGGGAAGGGGAAAGAAGGTCAGGAACTCGGGGTGGGGGGAAAGAAGGTCAGGAACTCGTGGTGGGAGAAAGAAGGTCAGGAACTCGGGGTGAGGGGAAAGAAGGTCAGGAACTCGTGGTGGGGGGAATGAAGGTCAGGAACTCGGGGTGAGGGGAAAGAAGGTCAGGAACTCGTGGTGGGGGGAATGAAGGTCAGAAACTCGGGGTGGGGGAAAGAAGGTCAGGAACTCGTGGTGGGGGGAATGAAGGTCAGGAACTCGTGGTGGGGGGAATGAAGGTCGGTTACTCGGGGTGGGAGAAAGAAGGTCAGGAACTCGGGGAAGGGGAAAGAAGGTCAGGAACTCGGGGAAGGGGAAAGAAGGTCAGGAACTCGGGGTGGGGGGAAAGAAGGTCAGGAACTCGTGGTGGGAGAAAGAAGGTCAGGAACTCGGGGTGAGGGGAAAGAAGGTCAGGAACTCGTGGTGGGGGGAATGAAGGTCAGGAACTCGTGGTGGGGGGAATGAAGGTCGGTTACTCGGGGTGGGAGAAAGAAGGTCAGGAACTCGGGGTGGGTTGAAAGAAGGTCAGGAACTCGGGGTGGGGTGAAAGAAGGTCAGGAACTCGGGGTGGCGGAAAGAAGGTCAGGAACTCGGGGTGGGGGAAAAGAAGGTCAGGAACTCGGGGTGGGGGAAAGAATGTCAGGAACTCGGGGTGGGGGAAAGAGTGTCAGGAACTCGGGGTGGGGGGAAAGAAGGTCAGGAACTCGGGGTGGAGGGAAAGAAGGTCAGGAACTCGGGGTGGGGGAAAGAAGGTCAGGAACTCGGGGTGGG
Organism: Somniosus microcephalus; assembly: GCF_052327205.1. Classification (NCBI taxonomy): domain Eukaryota; kingdom Metazoa; phylum Chordata; class Chondrichthyes; order Squaliformes; family Somniosidae; genus Somniosus; species Somniosus microcephalus. Next base: position 5,611,187 of record NW_028225181.1, on the reverse strand, counting down.
GGAAAGAGGGTCAGGAACACGGGGTGGGGGAAAGATGGTCAGGAACTCGGGGTGGTGGAAAGAAGGTCAGGAACTCGGGGTGAGGGGAAAGAAGGTCAGGAACTCGGTGTGGGGGAAAGATGGTCAGGAACTCGGGGTGAGGGGAAAGAAGGTCAGGAACTCGTGGTGGGGGAATGAAGGTCGGTTACTCGGGGTGGGGTAAAGAAGGTCAGGAACTGGGGGTGGGGGAAAGAAGGTCAGGAACTCGTGGTGGTGGGAAAGAAGGTCAGGAACTCGGGCTGGGGGAAAAGACGGTCAGGAACTCGGGGTGGTGGGAAAGAATGTCGGGTACTCGGGGTGGGGGGAAAGAAGGTCAGGAACTCGGGGTGGGGGAAAGAAGGTCAGGAACTCGGGGTGTGTGGAGAGAAGGTCTGGAACTCGGGGTGGGGCGAAAGAAGGTCAGGAACTCGTTGTGGGGGGAAAGACGGTCAGGAACTCGGTGTCGGGGGAATGAAGTTCAGGATCAGGATCACGGGGTGGGGGGAAAGAAGGTCAGGAACTCGGGGTGGGGGAAAGAAGGTCAGGAACTCGGGGTGGGGGAAAGAGGGTCAGGAACTCGGGGTGGGGGGAAAGAAGGTCAGGAACTCGGGGTGGGGGGATAAGAAGGTCAGGAACTCGGGGGTGGGGGAAAGAAGGTCAGGAACTCGGGGTGGGGGAAAGAATGTCAGGATCTCGTGGTGGGGGAAAGAAGGTCAGGAACTCGGTGTGGGGGAAATAAGGTCAGGAACTCGTGGGTGGGAGAAAGAAGGTCAGGAACTCGTGGTGGGGGAAAGAGGGTCAGGAACTCGGGGTGGGGTGAAAGAAGGTCAGGAACTCGGGGTGGCGGAAAGAAGGTCAGGAACTCGGGGTGGGAGAAAGAAGGTCAGGAACTCGGGGTGGTGTGAAAGAAGGTCAGGAACTCGGGGTGGGGGTAAAGAAGGTCAGGAACTCGGGGTGGGGGGAAAGAAGGTCAGGAACTCGGGGTGGGGGAAAGAGGGTCAGGAACTCGGGGTGGGGGAAAAAAGGTCAGGAACTCGGGGTGGAGGGAAAGAAGGTCAGGAACTCGGGGTGGGGGAAAGAATGTCAGGAACTCGGGGTGGGGGAAAGAGGGTCAGGAACACGGGGTGGGGGAAAGAAGGGCAGGAACTCGGTGTGGGGGAAAGATGGTCAGGAACTCGGGGTGAGGGGAAAGAAGGTCAGGAACTCAGGGTGGGGGAAAGAAGGTCAGGAACTCGGTGTGGGGGAAAGATGGTCAGGAACACGGGGTGAGGGGAAAGAAGGTCAGGAACTCAGGGTGGGGGAAAGAAGATCAGGAACTCGGGGTGGGGGAAAGAAGGCCAGGTACTCGGGGTGGGGGCATAAAGGTCAGGAACTCGGGGTGGGTTGAAAGAAGGTCAGGAACTCGAGGTGGGGGAAAGAAGGTCAGGAACTCAGGGTGGGGTAAAGAAGGTCAGGAACACGGGGTGTGGGAAAGAGGGTCAGGAACACGGAGTGTGGGCAAGAAGGTCAGGAACTCGGGGTGGGCGAAAGAAGGTCAGGAACTCGGGGTGGGGGGAAAGAAGGTCAGGAACTCGAGGTGGGGGAAAGAAGGTCAGGATCTCGGGGTGGGGGGAATGAAGGTCAGGAACTCGGGATGGGGGGAAAGAAGGTCAGGAACTCGGGGTGGGGGAACGAAGGTCAGGAACTCAGGGTGGGGGAAAGAAGGTCAGGAACTCGGGGTGGGGGGAAAGAAGGTCAGGAACTCGGGGTGGTGGGAAAGAAGGTCAGGAACTCGGGGTGGGGGGAAAGAAGTTCAGGAACTCGGGGTGGGAGGAAAGAACGTCAGGAACTCGGGGTGGGGGAAAGAGGGTCAGGAACACGGAGTGGGGGAAAGAAGGTCAGGAACTCGGGGTGGGGGAAGCAAGGTCAGGAACTCGGGGTGAGGGGAAAGAAGATCAGGAACTCGGTGTGGGGGAATGATGGTCAGGAACTCGGGGTGAGGGGAAAGAAGGTCGGTTACTCGGGGTGGGGGAATGAAGGTCAGGAACGCGAGGTGGGAGAAAGAAGATCAGGAACTCGGGGTGGGGGAAAGAAGGTCAGGAACTCGGGGTGGGGGAAAGAAGGTCAGGAACTCGGGGTGGGGGAAAGAAGGTCAGGAACTCGGGGTGGGAGAAAGAAGGTCAGGAACTCGGGGTGGGGGAAAGAAGGTCAGGAACTCGGGGTGGGAGAAAGAAGGTCAGGAACTCGGGGTGGGGGAAAGAAGGTCAGGAACTCAGGGTGGGGGAAAGAAGGTCAGGAACTCGTGGTGGGGGAAAGAGGGTCATGAACTCGGGGTGTGGGAAAAAAGGTCAGGAACTCGGGGTGGGGGAACGAAGGTCAGGAACTCGTGGTGGTGGGAAAGAAGGTCGGGTACTCGGGGTGGGGGAAAGAAGGTCAGAAGCTCGTGGTGGGAGAAAGAAGGTCAGGAACTCGGGGTGGTGGGAAAGAGGGTCAGGAACTCGGGGTGGGGGGAAAGAAGATCAGGAACTCTGGGTGGGGGAAAGAGGGTCAGGAGCTCGGGGTGGGGGAAAGAAGGTCAGGAACTCTGGGTGGGGGAAAGAGGGTCAGGAACTCGGGGTGTGGGAAAGAAGTTCAGGAACTCGGGGTGCGGGGAACGAAGTTCAGGATCTCGCGGTGGGGGATAGAAGGTCAGGAACACTGGGTGGGGGGAAGGAAGATCAGGAACTCGGGGTGGGGGAAAGAAGGTCAGGAACTCGGGGTGGGGGAAAGAGGGTCAGTAACACGGGGTGGGGGGAAAGAAGGTCAGGAACACGGGGTGGGGGGAAAGAAGGTCAGGAACACGAGGTGTGGGGGAAAGAAGGTCAGGAACTCGAGGTGGGGGACAGAAGGTCAGGAACTCGGGGTGGGGTGAATGAAGGTCAGCAACTCAGGGTGGGGGGAAAGACAGTCAGGAACTCGGGGTCGGGGAAACGAAGTTCGGGAACTCGGGGTGGGGGGAATGAAGGTCGGCTACTCGGGGTGGGGGTTAAGAAGGTCAGGAACTCGGGGTGGTGGACAAGAAGGTCGGGTACTCGGAGTGGGGGGAAAGATGGTCAGGAACTCGGGGTGTGGGGAGAGAAGGTCAGGAACTCGGGGTGGGGGGAAAGATGGTCAGGAACTCGGGGTGTGGGGAGAGAAGGTCAGGAACTCGGGGTGGGGGGAAAGATGTTCAGGAACTTGGGGTTGGGGGAAAGAAGTTCAGGAACTCGGGGTGGGGGGGAAAGAATGTCAGGAACTCTGGGTGGGGGAAAGAAGGTCAGGAACTCTGGGTGGGGGAAAGAAGGTCAGGAACTCGGGGTGGGGGAAAGAAGGTCAGGAACTCAGGGTGGGGGAAAGAGGGTCAGGAACTCGGGGTGTGGGAAATTAGGTCAGGAACTCGGGGTGGGGGAGTGAATGTCAGGAACTCGTGGTGGGGGGAAAGATGGTCGGGTACTCGGGGTGGGGGAAAGAAGGTGAGAAACTCGAGGTTGGGGAACGAAGTTCAGGATCTCGGGGTGGGGGGAAAGAAGGTCAGGAACTCGGGGAGGGGGGAAGGAAGGTCAGGATCTCTGGGTGGGTGAAAGAGGGTCAGGAACTCGGGGTGTGGGAAAGAAGTTCAGGAACTCGGGGTGCGGGGAACGAAGTTCAGGATCTCGCGGTGGGGGATAGAAGGTCAGGAACACTGGGTGGGGGGAAGGAAGGTCAGGAACTCGAGGTGGGGGAAAGAAGGTCAGGAACTCGGGGTGGGGGAAAGAAGTTCAGGAACTCGGGGTGGAGGGAAAGAAGGTCAGGAACTCGGGGTGGGGGGAATGATGTTCAGGAACTCGGGGTGGGGGAAAGAAGGTCAGGAACTCGGGTTGGGGGAAAGAGGGTGAGGAATTCGGGGTGTGGGAAAGAATGTCAGGAACTCGGGGTGGGGGAAAGAGGGTCAGGAATTCGGGGTGGGGGAAAGAAGGTCAGGAACTCGGAGTGGGGGAAATAAGGTCAGGAACTCCGGGTGGGGGAAAGAGGGTCAGGAACTCGGGGTGTGGGAAAGAATGTCAGGAACTCGGGGTGGGGGAAAGAAGGTCAGGAACTCGGGGTAGGGGAAAGAAGGTCAGGAACTCGGGGTGGGGGAAAGAGGGTCATGAACTCGGGTTGTGGGCAAGAAGGTCAGGAACTCGGGGTGGGCGAGAGAAGGTCAGGAACCCGTGCTGGTGGGAAAGAAGGTCAGGTACTCGGGGTGGGGGAAAGAAGGTCAGGAACTCGTGGTGGGAGAAAGAAGGTCAGGAACTCGGGGTGGGGGGAAAGAAGATCAGGAACTCTGGGTGGGGGAAAGAGGGTCAGGAGCTCGGGGTGGGTGAATGAAGGTCAGGAACTCTGGATGGGGGAAAGAGGGTCAGGAACTCGGGGTGTGGGAACGAAGATCAAGAAATCGGGGTGCGGGGAATGAAGTTCAGGATCTCGCGGTGGGGGATAGAAGGTCAGGAACACTGGGTGGTGGAAAGAAGGTCAGGAACTCGGGGAGGGGGAAAGAGGCTCAGGAACACGGTGTGGGGGAAAGAAGGTCAGTAACACGGGGTGGGGGGAAAGAAGGTCAGGAACTCGGGGTGGGGTGAAAGAAGGTCAGGATCTCCGGGTGTGGGAAAGAAGGTCAGTAACTCGGGGTGGGGGGAAAGAAGGTCAGGAAATCGGGGTGGGGGAGAGATGGTCAGTTACTCGGTGTGGGGGAAAGAAGGTCAGGAAATCGGGGTGGGGGAAAGAAGGTCAGGAACTCGAGGTGGGGGGAAAAAGGTCAGGAACTCGAGGTGGGGGGAATGAAGGTCAGCAACTCGGGGTGGGGGAAAGACAGTCAGGAACTCGGGGTCGGGGGAACGAAGTTCAGGATCTCGGGGTGGGGGAATAAAGGTCAGGAACTCGGGGTGGGGGGTAAGAAGGTCGGGTTTTCGGGGTGGGGGATTGAAGGTCAGGAACTCGGAGTGGGGGGTAAGATGGTCAGGAACTCGGGGTGTGGGGAGAGAATGTCAGGAACTCGGGGTGGGGGGAAAGAAGGTCAGGGACTCGGGGTCAGAGAAAGAAGGTCAGGAAATCGGGGTGGGGGGAAAGAAGGTCAGGAACTCGGGGTGGCGGAAAGAAGGTCAGGAACTCGGGGTTGGGGAAAGAAGGTCAGGAACTCGTGGTGGGAGAAAGAAGGTCAGGAAATCGGGGTGGGGGGAAAGAAGGTCAGGAACTCGTGGTGGGAGAAAGAAGTTCAGGATTTCGGGCTGGGGAAAAGAAGGTCAGGAACTCGGGGTGGGGGGAAAGAAGGTCAGGAACTCGGGGTGGGGGGAAAGAAGGTCAGGAACTCGGGGTGGGGTGAAAGAAGGTCAGGATCTCCGGGTGTGGGAAAGAAGGTCAGGAAATCGGGGTGGGGGAAAGAAGGTCAGGAACTCGCGGTGGGGGGAATGAAGGTCAGCAACTCGGGGTGGGGGGAAAGACAGTCAGGAACTCGGGGTCGGGGGAACGAAGTTCAGGATCTCGGGGTGGGGGAATAAAGGTCAGGAACTCGGGGTGGGGGAAAAGAAGGTCAGGAACTCGGGGTGGTGGGAAAGAAGGTCGGGTACTCGGGGTGGGGGAATGAAGGTCAGGAACTCGGAGTGGGGGGAAAGAAGGTCAGGAACTCGGGGTGGGGGGAAAGAAGGTCAGGAACTTGAGGTGGGGGAAAGAGGGTGAGGAACTCGGGGTGTGGGAAAGAAGGTCAGGAACTCGGGGTGGGGGAAAGAGGGTCAGGAATTCGGGGTGGGGGAAAGAAGGTCAGGAACTGGGGGTGGGGGAAATAAGGTCAGGAACTCGGGGTGGGGGAAAGAAGGTCAGGAACTCGGGGTGGGGGAAAAAAGGTCAGGAACTCGGGGTGGGGGAAAGAAGGTCAGGAACTCGGGGTGGGGGAAAGAGGGTCAGGAACTCGGGGTGGGGGAAAGAGGGTCAGGAACTCGGGGTGGGGGAAAGAAGGTCAGGAACTCGGGGTGGGCGAGAGAAGGTCAGGAACTCGTGGTGGGAGAAAGAAGGTCAGGAACTCGGGGTGGGGGGAAAGAAGATAAGGAACTCTGGGTGGGGGAAAGAAGTTCAAGATCTCGCGGTGGGGGATAGAAGGTCAGGAACACTGGGTGGGGGGAAGGAAGGTCAGGAACTCGGGGTGGGGGAAAGAAGGTCAGGAACTCGGGGTGGGGGAAAGAAGGTCAGGAACTCGGGGTGGGGGAAAGAAGTTCAGGAACTCGGGGTGGGGGGAAAGATGTTCAGGAACTCGGGGTTGGGGGAAAGAAGTTCAGGAACTCGGGGTGGGGGGGAAAGAATGTCAGGAACTCTGGGTGGGGGGAAAGAAGGTCAGGAACTCTGGGTGGGGGAAAGAAGGTCAGGAACTCGGGGTGGGGGAAAGAAGGTCAGGAACTCAGGGTGGGGGAAAGAGGGTCAGGAACACGGGGTGTGGGAAATTAGGTCAGGAACTCGGGGTGGGGGAGTGAATGTCAGGAACTCGTGGTGGGGGGAAAGATGGTCGGGTACTCGGGGTGGGGGAAAGAAGGTGAGAAACTCGAGGTGGGGGGAACGAAGTTCAGGATCTCGGGGTGGGGGGAAAGAAGGTCAGGAACTCGGGGTGGGGGAAAGAAGGTCAGGAACTCGGGGTGGGGGGAAAGAGGGTCAGGAACACGGGGTAGGGGAAAGAAGGTCAGAAACTCGGTGTGGGTGGAAAGAAGGTCAGGAACTCGGGGTGGGGGAAAGGAGGTCAGGAACTCGGGGTGTGGGAAAGAGGGTCAGGAACTCGGGGTGGGGGGAAAGAATGTCAGGAACTCGGGGTGGGGGGAAAGAAGGTCAGGAACTCGGGGTGTGGGAAAGAAGGTCAGGAACTCGGGGTGGGGGGATAGTTGATCAGGAACTCGGGGTGAGGGGAACGAAGTTCAGGATCTCGGGGTGGGGGAATGAAGGTTAGGATCTCGGGGAGGGGTAAAGAAGGTCAGGAACTCGGGTTGGGGGAGAGAAGGTCAGGAACTCGGGGTGTGGGAAAGGAGGTCAGGAACTCGTGGTGGGAGAAAGAAGGTCAGGAACTCGGGGTGGGAGAAAGATGGTCAGGAACTCGTGGTGGGGGAAAGAAGGTCAGGATTCGGGGTGAGGGAAAGAAGGCCAGGAACTCGGGGTGGGGGGAAAGGAGGTCAGGAACTCGGGGTGGGGGAAAGAAGGTCAGGAACTCGGGGTGGGGGGAAAGAGGGTCAGGAACACGGGGTAGGGGAAAGAAGGTCAGAAACTCGGGGTGGGTGGAAAGAAGGTCAGGAACTCGGGGTGGGGGAAAGAGGGTCAGGAACTCGGGGTGGGGGGAAAGAATGTCAGGAACTCGGGGTGGGGGGAAAGAAGGTCAGGAACTCGGGGTGTGGGAAAGAAGGTCAGGAACTCGGGGTGGGGGGATAGTTGATCAGGAACTCGGGGTGAGGGAACGAAGTTCAGGATCTCGGGGTGGGGGAATGAAGGTTAGGATCTCGGGGAGGGGTAAAGAAGGTCAGGAACTCGGGGTGGGGGAGAGAAGGACAGGAACTCGTGGTGGGAGAAAGAAGGTCAGGAACTCGTGGTGGGGGAAAGAAGGTCAGGATTCGGGGTGAGGGAAAGAAGGCCAGGAACACGGGGTGGGGGGAAAGGAGGTCAGGAACTCGGGGTGGGGGAAAGAGGGTCATGAATTCGGGGTGGGGGAAGGAAGGTCAGGAACTCGGGGTGGGGGAAGTAAGGTCAGTAACTCCGGGTGGAGGAAAGAGGGTCAGGAACTCGGGGTGGCGAAAAGAAGGTCATGAACTCGGGGTGGGGGGAAAGAAGGTCAGGAACTCGTGGTGGGGGAAAGAAGGTCAGTAACACGGGGTGGGGGGAAAGAAGGTCAGGAACTCGGGGTGGGGGGAAAGAAGGTCAGGAATTCCGGGTGGGTGAAAGAAGGTCAGGAACTCGGGGTGGGGGAAAGAAGGTCAGGAACTCGAGGTGGGGGAAAGAAGGTCAGGAACTCGAGGTGGGGGAAAGAAGGTCAGGAACTCCGGGTGGGTGAAAGAAGGTCAGGAACTCGGGGTGGGGGAGAGAAGGTCAGGAACTCGAGGTGGGGGAAAGAAGGTCAGGAACTCGGGGTGGGAGAAAGAAGGTCAGGAACTCGTGGTGGGGGAAATAAGGTCAGGATCTCGGGGTGGTGGGAAAGAAGGTCAGGAACTCGGGGTGGGAGAAATAAGGTCAGGAACTCGAGGTGGGAGAAAGAAGGTCAGGAACTCGGGGTGTGTGGAGAGAAGGTCAGGAACTCGGGTGGGAGGAAAGAAGGTCAGGAACTCGTTGTGGGAGAAAGAAGGTCAGGAACTCGGGGTGGGGGGAAAGAAGTTCAGGATCTCGGGGTGGGGGGAAAGAAGGTCAGGAACTCGGGATGGGGGGAAAGAAGGTCAGGAACACGGGGTGGGGGTAAAGAAGGTCAGGAACTCGGGGTGGGGGAAAGAAGGTCAGGAACACGGGGTGGGGGTAAAGAAGGTCAGGATCTCGTGGTGGGGGAAAGAAGGTCAGGAACACGGGGTGGGGGTAAAGAAGGTCAGGAACTCGTGGTGGGAGAAAGAAGGTCAGGAACCCGGGGTGGGGTGAAAGAAGGTCAGGAACTCGGGGTGGGGGAAAGAAGGTCAGGAACTCGGGGTGGCGGAAAGAAGGTCAGGAACTCGGGGTGGGGTGAAAGAAGGTCAGGAACTCGGGGTGGGGGAAAGAAGGTCAGGAACTCGGGGTGGGGGAAAGAGGGTCAGGAACTCGGGGTGGGGTGAAAGAAGGTCAGGAACTCGGGGTGGGGGAAAGAAGGTCAGGAACTCGGGGTGGTGGAAAGAAGGTCAGGAACTCGGGGTGGAGGGAAAGAAGGTCAGGAACTCGGGGTGGGGGAAAGAAGGTCAGGAACTCAGGGTGGGGGAAAGAAGGTCAGGAACTCGGGGTGGGGGAAAGAAGGTCAGGAACTCGGGGTGGGGGAAAGAGTGTCAGGAACTCGGGGTGGGGGGAAAGAAGATCAGGAACTCGGGGTGGGGTGAAAGAAGGTCAGGAACTCGGGGTGGGGGAAAAGAAGGTCAGGAACTCGGGGTGGGGGAAAGAAGGTCAGGAACTCGGGGTGGGGGAAAGAGTGTCAGGAACTCGGGGTGGGGGGAAAGAAGGTCAGGAACTCGGGGTGGAGGGAAAGAAGGTCAGGAACTCGGGGTGGGGGAAAGAAGGTCAGGAACTCAGGGTGGGGGGAAAGAAGGTCAGGAACTCGGGGTGGGGGAAAGAAGGTCAGGAACTCGGGGTGGGGGAAAGAGGGTCAGGAACTCGTGGTGGGGGAAAGAGGGTCAGGAACACGGGGTGGGGGAAAGAAGGTCAGGAACTCGGGGTGGTGGAAAGAAGGTCAGGAACTCGGGGTGAGGGGAAAGAAGATCAGGAACTCGTGGTGGGGGGAATGAAGGTCGGTTACTCGGGGTGGGGTAAAGAAGGTGAGGAACTGGGGGTGGGGGAAAGAAGGTCAGGAACTCATGGTGGTGGGAATGAAGGTCAGGAACTCGGGTTGGGGGAAAAGACGGTCAGGAACTCGGGGTGGTGGGAAAGAATGTCGGGTACTCGGGGTGGTGGGAATGAAGGTCAGGAACTCGAGATGGGAGAAAGAAGGTCAGGAACTCGGGGTGGGTGGAGAGAAGGTCTGGAACTCGGGGTGGGGGGAAAGAAGGTCAGGAACTCGTTGTGGGGGGAAAGACGGTCAGGAACTCGGTGTGGGGGGAGACGGTCAGGAACTCGGTGTGGGGGGAGAAGGTCAGGAACTCGGTGTGGGGGGAGAAGGTCAGGATCTCGGTTTGGGGGGAAAGAAGGTAAGAAACACGGGGTGGGGAGAGAGAAGGTCAGGAACTCGGGGTGGGGGAGAGAAGGTCAGGATCTCGGGGTGGGGGTGAGAATGTCAGGAACTCGGGGTGGGGGAAAGAAGGTCAGGAACTCGGGGTGGGGGGAGAGAATGCCAGGAACTCGGTGTGGGGGAGAGAAGGTCAGGAACTCGGGGTGGGGGGAGAGAATGCCAGGAACTCGGTGTGGGGGAGAGAAGGTCAGGAACTCGGGTGGGGAAAGAAGGTCAGGAACTCGGGGTGGGGAGAGATGGTCAGGAACTCGGGGTGGGGGAGAGAATTCCAGGAACTCGGTGTGGGCGAGAGAAGGTCAGGAACTCGGGTGGGGAAAGAAGGTCAGGAACTCGGGGTGGGGAGAGAAGGTCAGGAACTCGGGGTGGGGGAGAGAATTCCAGGAACTCGGTGTGTGGGAGGGAAGGTCAGGAACTCGGGGTGGGAGAGGGAAGGTCAGGAACTCGGGGTGGGAGAGGGAAGGTCAGGAACTCGGTGTGCGCGAGAGAATGTCAGGAACTCATGGCGGGGGAGGGAGAGATGGTCAGGAACTCGGGGGAGGTGGGTGGGGGGAGAAAGAGAAGGTCAGGAACTCGAAGGGGGAGAGAAGGTCAGGGACTCTGTGGGGAAGAGAGAATGTCAGGTACTGTGGGGAGAGAGAACGTCAGGAACTGCGGGGCAGAGAGAAGGTCAGGTACTGGGGGGTGCAGAGAGGGTCAGGAAATCGGCGGAGTGGGAGACAGAGAGAAGGTCAGGAACACAAAGGGGTGAGAAGGTAAGGAACTCTTGGGGGAAGAGAGGTCAGGTATTGTTGGGGGGAAGAGAGAACGTCAGGAACTCGGGGGGGCAGAGAGAATGTCAGGTACTCAGGGGGTGAAGAATAGGTCAGGAACTCGGGCGGGGTGTGGCAGAGAGAAGGTCAGGAACTGGAGGGGAGAGAAGGTAAGGACCTCTGGGCGGAAGAGAGAATTTCAAGTATTGGTGGGGGCAAGACAGAACATCAGGAATTGGGGCAGAGAGAAGGTCAGGTATTGGCTGGGGGGAGAGCAGGTCAGGAACTCGATGAGGTAGAAGGTCAGGAACACGGGTGGGAAAGAAGGCTAGGAAATCTGGTGGGAATGAAGGTCAGTATCTCGGGGTAGGGAGAGAAGGTCAGGATCTCTGGGGGTGGTGCGAGAGAAGAACAGGAATTCGGGGGGAGAGAGAGAATTTCAGGAACTCGGGGGGAGAGAGAGAAAGTTAGGAACTCGGGTGGGAGAGAAGGTCGGGTACTCGGTTAGGAGAGAAGCTGAGGAAATCGGGGGGAGAGAGAGAGAGAATTCAGGAACTGAGAGGGGATTGGAAGATCAGGAACTCGTGGGAAGAGAGAGAATGTCAGGAACTCTGAGTGGGGGAGGGAGCGTCAGGGACTCTGGGGGAGGGAGAGAATGTCAAGAACTCGGGCTGGAGAGAATGCAGGAAATTCGGGGGGGGGAAATTGTCATGAACTCGGGGGACTGAATGTCAGGAAATCGGGGGAGAATGGCAGGAAATCTGGGTGGGGAGAAGGTCAAGTTCATGGGGTGTGGAGAATAGCTGAATAAATCTGGGATTAGGGGGAGAAGGTCAGTCACTCGGGGTGGGTGGAGAATGTAAGTAACTCGGTGAGGGGAGAGAATGTCGGGACTTCGAAGGGGAGAAGGTCAGGAATTCTGGGGGCAAGAGAAGGTCAGGAACACATGGAGGTGAGTGAATGTCAGGAACTTGGGGTGGAAGAGAGTCAGGAACTCGGGTGTGGGGAGAGAAGTTCTGGAATTGGGGGTTGTGGGAAGAAGATCATGAACTTGAGGTGAAGAGGTCAGGACGTCGAGCGGTGGGAGTGAGAAAAGATCAGGAACTTGCGGGGCGGTTCATGTTGAGAATGTCTGGACGTAGGTGGGGAGGAGCTGGTGAGAGAAGGTCAGGAACTCGGGTGGGGGGAGGGAGAGTCAGGAACTCGGTGGGTGAGAGGAAGTCAGTTACCAGGGGTATGAGAAGAACAGTAACAGGGTGGTGGGGGGAGGGGAGAGAAGATCAGGAATTCGGGGAAAGGGCAGAGAAGGTAAGGAAATTGTGGTTTGGAGAGAAGGTCAGGTACTCGGTGGGGTGGGTTGTGGGGTAGATTGCCAGGAACTCGGAATGGTGGGAGAGATGATCAGGTACTTGGAGGTGGAGAATTCGGGCAGGAACTCGGGGGTGAGGGTGAGAAGGTCAGCAATTCGGGAGGGGAGAATAACGTCAGGAACTCGGGGGAGTGAAAGAAGGTCAGAAATTATTGGGTGTGGTGAGATAGAGAAAGTCAGGAACTAGGATGGGCATGAGAGAATGTCAGGAACTCGTGGAGGGGGAGGTTGGGGAGACAAGGTCAGGCAGTCGTTGGGAGAGAGAAGGTCATGTACGGGGGGTGAGGTGAGGGAAGATCAGGAACTCGGGGCGTTTGGAAGACACGGTTATGAACATGGGTAGGGGAGAAAGTCAGGAACTCCGGGGAGGGGGGGAGAGAAGGTCAGGAACATTGGGGAGTGAATGGAGGCCAGGATCCCGAATGGGGTGCGGGGTGGGGAGAGAAGTTCAGGAACTCGAGGGCTGGAGTGGGTTGTGTGGTTGATAGAGAGTCAGAAACTTGAGAGTGGGTGGTGGGGGAAGCTCAAGAACTTGGGGCGTGTGGTGTTGATAGAATGTTAGGATCTCAGGAGGTGTGATGGAGTAGAGAGGTGGTCAGAAAGTCAGGGGTGGTGAGAGTAGGTCAGGAACCCGGGGGGGGCGAGAAGTTCAAGATCACGGGGGGCGGGGGGCGGGGGGAGAGGATGTCAGGACATCAGTGTGTGGGGGTGGACTGAGAAGGTAAGGAACTCGGGGAAGAAAGAAGGTCAGGAACATTGGGTGGGGGGAGAGAAGGTCAGGAACTTGGATTGGGGGAATGAAGGTCAGGAACTCGGCGTGGGGGGAAAGAAGGTCAGGCATTCGGAATGGAGGGACAGAAGGACAGGAACTTGGTGTGGAGGGAAAGAAGGTCAGGAACTCGGGATGGGGGGAGAGAAGGTCAGGGACTTGGAGTAGAGGGAAAGGTGGTCAGGGACTTGGAGTGGAGGGAAAGAAGGTCAGGAACTCGTGGTGGGGGGAAAGAAGGTGAAGAACTCGGGGTGGGAGGAATGAAGGTCAGGAACTCGGGGTGGGGGGAAAGAAGGTCAGGAACTCGGGGTGGGGGTACAGAAGGTCAGGAACTCGGGGTGGGGGGAAAGAAGGTCAGGAAATCGGGGTGTGGGGAAAGAAGGTCAGGAACTCGTGGTGGGGGGAAAGAAGGTCAGGAACTCGTGGTGGGGGGAAAGAAGGTCAGGAACTCGGGGTGTGGGGAAAGAAGTTCAGGAACTCGGGGTGGGGGGAGAGAAGGTCAGGAACTCGGGGTGGGGGAAAGAAGATCAGGGACTCGGGGTGGGGGGAAAGAAGGTCAGGAACTCGGGGTGGGAGAAAGAAGGTCAGGAACTCGGGGTGGGGGGACAGAAGGTCAGGAACTCCGGGTGGGGGGAAAGAAGGTCAGGAACTTGGATTGGGGCAAAGGAGGTCAGGAGGTCGTGGTGGGGGGAAAGAAGGTCAGGAACTTGGATTGGGGGGAAAGAAGGTCAGGAACTCCGGGTTGAGGGAAAGAAGGTCAGGAGCTCGGGGTGGGGGTAAGAAGGTCAGGATCTCGGGGTGGGGGAAAGAAGGTCAGGAACTCGGGGTGTGAGGAAAGAAGGTCAGGAACTCGGGGTGGAGGGAGAGAAGGTCAGGAACTCGGGGTGGGGGAAAGAAGGTCAGGGACTCGGGGTGGGGGGAATGAAGGTCAGGAACTCGTGGTGGGGGGAAAGAAGGTCAGGAACTCGGGGTGTGGGGAAAGAAGGTCAGGAACTCGGGGTGGGGGGAGAGAAGGCCAGGAACTCGGGGTGGGGGAAAGAAGGTCAGGGACTCGGGGTGGGGGGAAAGAAGGTCAGGAACTCGGGGTGGGAGAAAGAAGGTCAGGAACTCGGGGTGGGGGGACAGAAGGTCAGGAACTCCGGGTGGGGGGAAAGAAGGTCAGGAACTTGGATTGGGGGGAAAGAAGGTCAGGAACTCCGGGTTGAGGGAAAGAAGGTCAGGAGCTCGGGGTGGGGGAAAGAAGGTCAGGATCTCGGGGTGGGGGAAAGAAGGTCAGGAACTCGGGGTGGGAGAAAGAAGGTCAGGGACTCGGGGTGGGGGGAAAGAAGGTCAGGAACTCGGGGTGGGAGAAAGAAGGTCAGGAACTCGGGGTGGGGGAAAGAAGGTCAGGAACTTGGATTGGGGCAAAGGAGGTCAGGAGGTCGTGGTGGGGGGATAGAAGGTCAGGAACTTGGATTGGGGGGAAAGAAGGTCAGGAACTCCGGGTTGAGGGAAAGAAGGTCAGGAGCTCGGGTTGGCGGAAAGTTCAGGATCTCGGGGTGGGGGAAAGAAGGTCAGGAACTCGGGGTGGGGGAAAGAAGGTCAGGAGCTCGGGGTGGGGGAAAGAAGGTCAGGATCTCGGGGTGGGGGGAAAGAAGGTCAGGAACTCGGGGTGGGGGAAAGAAGTTCAGGAACTCAGGGTGGGGGTAAAGAAGGTCAGGATCTCGGGGTGGGGGAAAGAAGGTCAGGAGCTCGGGGTGGGGGAAAGAAGGTCAGGATCTCGGGGTGGGGGGAAAGAAGGTCAGGAACTCCATGTGGGTGAAAGAAGGTCAGGAACTTGGGGTGGGGGGAAAGAATGTCAGGAACTCGGAGTGTGGGGAAAGAAGGTCAGGATCTCGGGGTTGGGAGAGAAGGTCAGGAACTCGGGGTGGGGGGAAAGAATGTAAGGAACTCGGGGTGGGGGGAGAGAAGGTCAGGAACTCGGGGTGGGGGGAATGAAGGTCGAGCTCGGGGTGGGGGAAAAGGTCAGGAACTCGGGGTGGGGGGAATGAAGGTCGAGCTCGTGGTGGGGGAAAGAAGGTCTGGAACTTGGATTGGGGGGAAAGAAGGTCAGGAACTCCGGGTTGTGGGAAAGAAGGTCAGGAGCTCGGGGTGGGGGGAAGGACAGTCAGGAGGTCGGGTGGGGGAAAGAAAGTCAGGATCTCGGGGTGGGGGAAAGAAGGTCAGGAACTCGGGGTGGGGGAAAGAAGGTCAGGGACTCGGGGTGGGGGGAAAGAAGGTCAGGGACTCGGGGTGGGGGGAAAGAAGGTCAGGAACTCGGGGTGGGGGGAAAGAAGGTCAGGAACTTGGATTGGGGCAAAGGAGGTCAGGAGGTCGTGGTGGGGGGAAAGACGGTCAGGAACTTGGATTGGGGGGGAAGAAGGTCAGGAACTCCGGGTTGAGGGAAAGAAGGTCAGGAGCTCGGGTTGGGGGAAAGTTCAGGATCTCGGGGTGGGGGAAAGAAGGTCAGGAACTCGGGGTGTGGGGAAAGAAGTTCAGGAACTCAGGGTGGGGGTAAAGAAGGTCAGGATCTCGGGGTGGGGGAAAGAAGGTCAGGAGCTCGGGGTGGGGGAAAGAAGGTCAGGATCTCGGGGTGGGGGAAAGAAGGTCAGGAACTCCATGTGGGTGAAAGATGGTCAGGAACTCGGGGTGGGGGGAAGAAGGTCAGGAACTTGGGGTGGGGGGAAGAATGTCAGGAACTCGGAGTGTGGGGAAAGAAGGTCAGGATCTCGGGGTTGGGAGAGAAGGTCAGGAACTCGGGGTGGGGGGAACGAATGTAAGGAACTCGGGATGGGGGGAGAGAAGGTCAGGAACTCGGGGTGGGGGGAATGAAGGTCGAGCTCGGGGTGGGGGAAAAAGGTCAGGAACTCGGGGTGGGGGGAATGAAGGTCGAGCTCGTGGTGGGGGAAAGAAGGTCTGGAACTTGGATTGGGGGGAAAGCAGGTCAGGAACTCCTGGTTGTGGGAAAGAAGGTCAGGAGCTCGGGGTGGGGGGAAGGACAGTCAGGAGGTCGGGTGGGGGAAAGAAGGTCAGGAACTCGGGGTGGGGGAAAGAAGGTCAGGATCTTGGAGTGGGGGGAAAGGAGGTCAGGAACTCTGGGTTGAGGGAAAGAATGTCAGGAGCACGGGGTGGGGGGAAGGAAGGTCAAGAGGTCGGGGTGGGGGAAAGAAGGTCAGGAAGTCGGGGTGGGGGGAATGAAGGTCAGGTGCTCGGAGTGGGGGAAAGAAGGTCAGGAACTCGCGGTGGGGGAATGAAGGTCGAGCTCGGGGTGGGGGGAATGAAGGTCAGGAACTCGGAGTGGGGGAATGAAGGTCAGGAGTTCGAGGTGGGTTAAAGGTCTGGAATTCGGGTGAGTAGTTGAGATGGGCAGGAACTTGGGCTTGTGGGAGCAAAAGTCAGGAACTTTAGGTGAGGGGAGAAATGGTCCGAAAATCAGGTGGCGGGAGAAGATCAGGATCTCGGGTGGGAGGGCGATAAGTTCAGGAACTCGGGGTGGGTGGAGAAAAGATCAGGAACTCACGATGGAGGAGAGATGGTCCGAAAATCAGGAACTGGGGGGGGGCGGTGGCGGTGAAGAGAAGTTCAGGAGCTCGGGTGGGAGGGCGATAAAGACAGGACCTCGGGTTGGGGGGAGAGGTTGCCTGGACGGTACATGAGCAGTGGTGTACATTCAAGGAGATATTTCACAACTTTCAAGAAAAACATATTCCACTGAGGAAAAAGGGGCGTAAAAGAAAAGACAGCCATCCGTGGCTAAGTAAAGTAATGAAGGATAGTATCTGACTGAAAACAAGGGTATATAAAGTAGCCAAATCTAGTGGGAGGATAGAAGATTGGGAAGCATTTAAAAGCCAGCAAAGAATAACTAAAAGATTAATTAAGAAAGGGAAGATGGATTATGAATGTAAACTAGCAAAAAATATAAAAACAGATAGCAAGAGCTTCTACAGTGATATAAAAAGCAAAAGGGTGGCTAAAGTGAATGTTGGTCCCTTAGAGGACGAGACCAGGAAATTAGTGGTGTGGAACATGGGGATGGCAAAAACGCTGAACAAATATTTTGTATCAGTCTTTACAGTAGAGGACACTAATAATATCCCAACACTGGACAAACAGTGGGCTATAGGGGGGTAGGAGCTAAACACGATTAAAATCACTAAGGAGGTGGTACTCGGTAAGATAATGGGACTAAAGGCGAATAAATCCCCTGGACCTGATGGCTTACATCCTAGGGTCTTGAGAGAAGTAGCGGTAGGGATTGTGAATGCATTAGTGGTAATTTTCCAAAACTCCCTGGATTGAGGAAAGGTCCCAGCAGATTGGAAAACTGCTAATGTAACGCCCTTATTTAAAAAGGGAAGTAGACAAAAGATGGGAAACTATAGACCAGTTAGTCTAATATATGTGGTTGGTAAAATGTTGGAGTCCATTATTAAGGAAGCAGTAACAGGACATTTGGATAAGCATAATTTAATCGGACAGAGTCAGCATGGTTTTATGAAGGGGAAGTCATGTTTGACAAATTTGCTCGAATTCTTTGAGGACGTAACAAACAGGGTGGATAAAGGGGAACCAGTGGATGAGGTGTATTTGGACTTCCAAAAGGCATTTGACAAGGTGCCACACAAAAGAATACTGCACAAGATAAAAAATCATGGGATTGGTGGTAATATACTGGCATGGGTGGAAGGTTGGCTATCTAACAGAAAACAGAGAGTTGGGATAAATGGTTCATTCTCGGGTTGGCAATCAGTGACTAGTGGTGTTCTGCAGGGGTCAGTGCTGGGACCCCAACTCTTTACAAACTATATTAACGATTTGGAGGAAACAACCGAGTGCAATGTATCCAAGTTTGCCGACGATACAAAGATGGGAGGGAAAACAGTGAGTGAGGAGGACATAGAAAACCTGCAAAAGGACATAGACAGGCTAAGTGAGTAGGCAGAAATTTGGCAGATGGAATATAATGTTGGAAAGTGTGAGGTTATGCACTTTGGCAGAAAAAATCAAAGAGCAACTTATTATCTAAATGGAGAGAAACTGCAAAGTGCTACAGTACAAAGGGATCTGGGGGTCCTGGTGCATGAAACACAGAAGGTTTGTATGCAGGTACAGCAGGTGATCAGGAAGGCCAATGTAATCTTGGCTTTTATTGCAAGGGGGATGGAGTATAAAAGCAGGGAAGTCTTGCTTCAGTTATACAGGGTACTGGTGAGGCCACACCTGGAATACTGCGTACAGTTATGGTTTCCATATTTAAGAAAAGATATACTTGCTTTCGAGGCAGTTCAGAGAAGGTTCACTCGGTTGATTCCGGAGATGAGGGGGTTGACTTATGAGGAAAGATTGAGTAGGTTGGGCCTCTACTCATTGGAATTCAGAAGAATGAGAGGTGATCTTATCGAAATATATAAGATTTAAAGGGGACTTGATCGGGTGGATGCGCTGAGGATGTTTCCACTGATGGGTGAGACTAGAACTAGGGGGCTTAATCTTGGAATAAGGGGCTGCCGTTTCAAAACTGAGATGAGGCGAAACTTCTTCACTCAGAGGGAAGTAACTCTATGGAATTTGCTACCTCAGAGAGCTGAGGAAGCTGCGACATTAAATAAATTTAAAATGGAGATTGACATTGTCCTTGCAGATAAGGGAATTAGGGGTTATGGGGAGCGGGCAGGGAAGTGGACATGAGTCTAGGTTCGGATCAGCCATGATCCTATTGAATGGTGGAGCAGGCCTGAGGGGCCGTATGGCCTACTCCTGCTCCTACTTATGTTCTAATGTAACTCGGGGTGGTGGGAGAGAAGGTCGGAAAGCAGGTGTGGGAGAAGGCCAGGAACTCAGAGGGGAAAGAGAATGTCAGGAACACGGCTGGGAGGGCGTTAAGGTCAGGAGCTCAGGGTGGGCGGAGAGAAGGTCAGGAACTCTGGGTGGGGTGAGAGAATGTCCTAAAATCAGGTGCTGGGAGAAGGTCCGTAGCTCGGGGGGAAAGAGTAAGTCAGGAACTCGGGAGGAAAGACAAGATCAGGAACTCGGCTGGCAGAGAGCTAAGGTCAGGAACGCACATGGGGGGAAGAATTTGAGGAACTCGGGGGATGGGGAGAGAAGATCAGGAACTTGTGGGGGGGAGAGTAGGTCAGGAACTCGGTGGGGTGAAAGCATCAGGATCTCACGGGGGAGAGAAGTTCAGGGACGCGGGTGGGAGAAGGTCAGGAACTGCAGGGGTGAGATGGTCAGGAAATCGGGAGGGGTAGAGAAGGTCATGAATTCAGCGGGGGCGGAGAGAATGTCGCAACTCGGTGGGGCGAGAAGGTCAGGAACTCGGTGTGCAAGAGAAGGTCAGGAACTCGCGGGATGCAGTAACTCGTGGGGTGGAGAAAAGGTCAGGAACTCATACCGTGGGAGAAGGTCAGGAACTCGGGCTGGGGGAGGACGTCAGAAACTTTGACGGGTGGAGGTCAAGAAATTGCACCGGGGGAGTATGTCAGGAAATTGGTTGTAGGGAGGTCAGGAATTTGGGCGGGGTGAGGAGATCAGGAACTTGGGCGGGGTGAGGAGATCATGAACTTGGGCGGGGTGAGGAGATCAGGAACTTGGGCGGGGTGAGGAGATCATGAACTTGGGTAGCATTCGCAGCTCAGTAACTTGGGTGGTGGGAGCAAGAAAATGTCTTTGGGTGGGAGAATATCTTAACCCATGAGGGTGAGTCCTATCTGTTGCAAGTACACACTGTTCTGTCTGGAGCAGGCAGTCTTGTCCTCCAAGGTGACCAATCAGCAATCTGGACTTGTCATACAAGGGGCTCAATTAGAGCTTTGGGTGTTGCAAGTAAACACGTCTGTTTTGAAATGTTCCAGCAGGGTGACTCTGGGATATCCCGTGTCATCAACGTAAACAAAAAGTTATATTGTGCCCCCGCCTTGTTGTAAGGGGCACAACGAATAAAGGAACTGAAACACAACGTCTTTTTTTTCATCAAAGATATGGGGAGCTGTGTCAGACGCTGTTCGCCGTGTCTATCGGACACTCTTTTCCCTGCGGTGCCCACTGATCGCTATAGAGCCCCAGTGTAGCATTGGGCACCGCACGCTCCCTCTCCAGGCTTACTGGGTCACTGGGAATGAGATTAGATGATTATGCATTTTATAAAGACTGGTATCTGAAATTCTCCGGACACTAGAACAAGCCTGATGACTTGTTCTGGTGCTCTCCACTCTGTACTCTCCCATGTCTCTCTTCCTTTATTACAGATCCCAAGACAGTCCCATATCAGGAGCCCGAGGAACAATCGACTCGTGAATCCAGTGATCGTTCCTCCTCGAGCCCAGCAGGCTCTGCAAGCTCAGGTAATTGTATTGTGGGGTCCAATCCACACAGACTGTTCAACAACAACAGCAACTTGTATTTATATAGCCCCTTTAACGTAATAAATTGTCCCAAAGTAAGTGCTGAACTCGGCATTCCCAGAGATTCATCCAGTCTCTTAATGAGGGGAGCGGGATGCACTGACTGGCCTGTGCTGAATGAAGGGTTTGAGGTGCTTTAGATGCGGGGGAACGGTCGCACAGTGGTTGGGTTATTGAGGCCTGGCCAAATGATCTGGAAAATATGAGATCAAATCCCACCACAACAGTTGGGTAATTTAATAAAAATCTGGAATTAAAAGCTAGAACATTAAACTATCAGATTGTCATTAGAAAACATCCGGTTCACTAATGTCCTTTAGAGAAGGAAATCTGCCGTCCAAACCCGGTCTAGCCTATATGTGGCTCCAGACCCACAGCAATGTATTTGAACCTTAACTGCCGTTTGAAATGGCCTAGCAAACCACACAGTTGTGTTGAAGAAGGCGGCTCACCACCACCTTCTCAAGGGCAGTTAGGAATGTGCAATAAATGCTGGCCTTGCCAGCGACGCCCACACACCAGGAACGAATAAAAAATTGCAGTGACTGAGGGAGGTGGAATTTAGTGACTTTGGGGATGGGGAGTAGATGATTCTGGGTTATATAAAGACTGATTTCGGGAATTCTCCGGACCCTAGTATCAGACTGATGGCCTGTTCTCCACTCTGCACCGTCCTCTGTCTCTCTTCCTTTCTTGCAGATCCAGAGACATCCCCAACTGAGGAACAAGCGACTCACCAACCCGATGATCGTACAGCCACTATTCGAGTGGAGTCTCCAGCCTCAGGTATTTACCTTGTGGGGTCCATTCTAAAGACTGCTCACCCAATGTATCAGCAGCAAATCCTCAGTTACTCAGATTGATCCAATCTCTAATTGTGGGAAGCAAGGTTCACTGTCTGACATGTGCGGGATGAGGAGACTGAGGGGACTCGGATGCAACGACTGAGGGAAGTGGAATGCAGTGAGTGAGGGAGTGGGATGCAGTGAATGACGAGAGTGGGAGGAAGTGAATGAGGGGAGTGAGATATAGTGAATGAGTGGAGCGGTATGTAGTGAATGAGGGAAGTGTGATGTAGTGAATGAGGTGAGTGTGGTGTAGTGAATAAGGGGAGTTTGATATAGTGAATGAGGGGAGTGTGATGTAGTGAATGAGGGGAGTCTGAGGAAGTGTATGAGGGGAGTGTGATGTAGTGATTGATGAGAGTGTGATGCAGTGAATGAGGGGAGTGTGATGTCGTGAATGAGGGGAGTGTGATGTAGTGAATGAGGGGAGTGTGATGTAGTGAATGAGTGGAGTGTGATGTAGTGAATGAGGGGAGTGTGATGTAGTGAATGAGGGGAGTGTGATGTCGTGAATGAGAGGAGTGTGATGTAGTGAATGACTGGAGTGTGATGTAGTGAATGAGGGGAGTGTGATGTAGTGAATGACTGGAGTGTGATGTAGTGAATGAGAGGAGTGTGATGTAGTGAATGAGAGGAGTGTGATGTAGTGAATGACTGGAGTGCGATGTAGTGAATGAGGGGAGTGTGATGTAGTGAATGAGGGGAGTGTGATGTAGTGAATGAGGGGAGTGTGATGTAGTGTATGAGGGGAGTGCGATGTAGTGAATGAGAGGAGTGTGATGTAGTGAATGACTGGAGTGTGATGTAGTGAATGAGGGGAGTGTGATGTAGTGAATGAGGGGACTGTGATGTCGTGAATGAGGGGAGTGTGATGTAGTGAATGAGGGGAGTGTGATGTAGTGAATGAGGGGAGTGTGATGTAGGGAATGAGGGCAGTGTGATGTAGTGAATGAGGGGAGTCTGAGGAAGTGTATGAGGGGAGTGTGATGTAGTGAAAGAGGGGAGTGTGATGTAGTGAATGAGGGGAGTGTGATGTAGTGATTGAGGGGAGTGTGATGTAGTGAATGAGGGGAGAGTGGTGCAGTGAAAGAGGGGAGTGTGATGTAGTGATTGAGGAAGTGTGATGTAGTGAATGAGGGGAGAGTGATGTAGTGAATGAGCGGAGTGTGATGCAGTGAATGAGGGGAGTGTGATGTAGTGAATGAGGGAGTGTGATGTGGTGAATGAGGGGAGTGTGAGGAAGTGAATGAGGGGAGTGTGATGTAGTGAATGAGGGGAGTGTGATGGAGTGAATGAGGGGAGTTTGATGCAGTGAATGAGGGGAGTGTGATGCAGTGAATGATGGGATGTAATGTGATTGAGGGGAGTGTGATGTAGTGAATGAGGGGAGTGTGATGTAGTGAATGAGGGGAGTGTGATGTAGTGAATGAGGGCAGTGTGATGTACTGAATGAGGGCAGTGTGATGTAGTGAATGAGGGGAGTGTGATGTAGTGAATGAGGGGAGTGTGATGTAGTGAATGAGGGGAGTGGGGTGCAGTGAATGAGGGGAGTGTGCTGCAGTGAATCAGGGGAGTGTGATGTAGTGAATGAGGGGAGTGTGATGTAGTGAATGAGGGGAGTGGGATGTAGTGAATGAAGGGAGTGTGATGTAGTGAATGAGGGGAGGGTGATGTAGTGAATGAGGGGAGTGTGCTGCAGTGAATCAGGGGAGTGTGCTGCAGTGAATCAGGGGAGTTTGATGTAGTGAATGAGGGGAGTGTGATGTAGTGAATGAGGGGAGTGGGATGTAGTGAATGAGGGCAGTGTGATGTAGTGAATGCGGGGAGTGTGATGTAGTGAATGAGGGGTGTCTGATGTAGTGAATGAGGGGAGTCTGATGTAGTGAATGAGTGGAGTGTGATGTAGTGAATGAGGGGTAAGTGATGTAGTGAATGAGGGGAGTGTGATGCAGTGAACGGGGGCAGTGTGATGTAGTGAATGAGGGGAGTGTGATGTAGTGAATGAGGGGAGTGTGATGTAGTGAATGAGGGAAGTGGGATGTAGTGAATGAGGGGAGAGTGATGTAGTGAATGAGGGGAGTGTGATGTAGTGAATGAGGGAGTGTGATGCAGTGAATGAGGGGAGTGTGATGTACTGAATGAGGGGATTGCGATGTAGTGAATGAGGGGATAGTGATGTAGTGAATGAGGGTAGTGTGATGCAGTGAATGAGGGGAGTGAGATGTAGTGATTGAGGGGAGTGTGATGTAGTGAATGAAAGGAGTGTGATGTTGTGAATGAGGGGAGTGTGATGTAGTGAATGCGGGGAGTGTGATGTAGTGAATGAAAGGAGTGTGATGTTGTGAATGAGGGGAGTGTGATGTAGTGAATGAGTGTAGTGTGATTTAGTGATTGAGGGGAGTGTGATGTAGTGAATGCGGGGAGTGTGTTGTAGTGAATGAGGGGAGTGTCATGCAGTGAATGAGGGGATTGTGATGCAGTGAATGAGTGTAGTGTGATTTAGTGATTGAGGGGAGTGTGATGTAGTGAATGAGGGGAGTGTGATGTAGTGAATGAGGGGAGTGTGATGTAGTGAATGAGGGGAGTGATGTAGTGAATGAGCGGAGTGTGATGTAGTGAATGAGGAGAGTGTGATGTAGAGAATGAGGGGATTGTGATGTAGGGAATGATGGGAGTGTGATGTAGTGAATGAGGGGAGTGTGATGTAGTGAATGAGGGGAGTGTGATGTAGTGAATGAGGGGAGTGTGATGTGAAAGAGGGGAGTGTGATGTAGTGAATGAGGGGAGTGTGATGGAGTGAATGAGGGGAGTGGGATGTAGTGAATGAGGGGAGTGGGATGCAGTGAATGAGGGGAGTGTGATGTAGTGAATGAGGGGCGTGTAATGTGAATGAGGGGAGTGTGATGTAGTGAATGAGGGCAGTGTGATGTAGTGAATGCAGGGAGTGTGATGTAGTGAATGAGGGGAGTGTGATGTAGTGAATGAGGGGAGTGTGATGTAGTGAATGAGGGGAGTGTGATGTAGTGAATGAGGGGAGTGTGATGTAGTGAATGCGGGGAGTGTGATGTAGTGAATGAGGGGAGTGTGATGTAGTGAATGAGGGGAGTGTGATGTAGTGAATGAGGGGAGCGTGATGTAGTGAATGAGGGGAGTGTGATGTAGTGAATGAGGTGAGTGTGATGTCGTGATTGAGGGGAGTGTGATGTAGTGAATGAGGGGAGTGTGATGTAGTGAATGAGGGCTGTGTGATGTAGTGAATGAGGGCAGTGTGACGTAGTGAATGAGGGGAGTGTGATGTAGTGAATGAGGGGAGTGTGATGTAGTGTATCATGGGAGTGTGATGTAGTGAATGAGGGGAGTGTGATGTAGTGAATGAGGGGAGTGTGATGTAGTGAATGAGGGGAGTGTGATGCAGTGAATGAGAGCAGTGTGATGTAGTGAATGAGGGGAGTGTGATGTAGTGAATGAGGGGAGTGTGATGTAGTGATTGCGGGGAGTCTGATGAAGTGTATGAGGGGAGGGTGATGTCGTGAATGAGGGGAGTGTGATGTAGTGAATGAGGGGCGTGTGATGTAGCGAATGAGGGGAGTGTGAGGTAGTGAATGAGGGGAGTGGGATGTAGTGAATGTGGGAAGTGGGATGTAGTGAATGAGGGGAGTGTGATGTAGTGAATGAGGGGAGTGTGATGTAGTGAATGCGGGGAGTGTGATGTAGTGAATGAGGGGAGTGTGATATAGTGAATGCGGGGAGTGTGATGTAGTGAATGCGGGGAGTGTGATGTAGTGAATGAAGGGAGTGTGATGTTGTGAATGAGGGGAGTGTGATGTAGTGAATATGTGTAGTGTGATTTAGTGATTGAGGGGAATGTGATGTAGTGAATGCGGGGAGTGTGTTGTAGTGAATGAGGGGAGTGTCATGCAGTGAAGGAGGGGAGTGTGATGCAGTGAATGAGTGTAGTGTGATTTAGTGATTGAGGGGAGTGTGATGTAGTGAATGAGGGGAGTGTGATGAAGTGAATGAGGGGAGTGTGATGTAGTGAATGAGGGGAGTGAGCTGTAGTGATTGAGGGGAGTGTGATGTAGAGAATGAGGGGAGTGATGTAGTGAATGAGCGGAGTGTGATGTCGTGAATGAGGAGAGTGTGATGTAGAGAATGAGGGGATTGTGATGAAGGGAATGAGGGGAGTGTGATGTAGTGAATGAGGGGAGTGTGATGTAGTGAATGAGATGAGTGTGATGTAGTGAATGAGGGGAGTGTGATGTGAAAGAGGGAAGTGTGATGTAGTGAATGAGGGGAGTGTGATGGAGTGAATGAGGGGAGTGGGATGTCGTGAATGAGGGG
Organism: Somniosus microcephalus; assembly: GCF_052327205.1. Classification (NCBI taxonomy): domain Eukaryota; kingdom Metazoa; phylum Chordata; class Chondrichthyes; order Squaliformes; family Somniosidae; genus Somniosus; species Somniosus microcephalus. The sequence goes on along the minus strand of NW_028225181.1, from coordinate 5,585,810 downwards.
AGTGGGATGTAGTGAATGAGGGGAGTGTGATGTAGTGAATGAGGGGCGTGTAATGTGAATGAGGGGAGTGTGATGTATTGAATGAGGGCAGTGTGATGTAGTGAATGAGGGGAGTGTGATGTAGTGAATGAGGGGAGTGTGATGTAGTGAATGAGGTGAGTGTGATGTCTTGATTGTGCGGAGTGTGATGTAGTGAATGAGGGGAGTGTGATGTAGTGAATGAGGGCAGTGTGATGAAGTGAATGAGGGCAGTGTGACGTAGTGAATGAGGGGAGTGTGATGTAGTGAATGAGGGGAGTGTGATGTAGTGAATCATGGGAGTGTGATGTAGTGAATGAGGGGAGTGTGATGTAGTGAATGAGGGGAGTGTGATGTAGTGAATGAGGGGAGTGTGATGTAGTGAATGAAGGGAGTGTGATGTAATGAATGAGGGGAGTGTGATGTAGTGAATGAGGGGAGTGTGATGCAGTGAATGAGAGCAGTGGGATGTAGTGAATGAGGGGAGTGTGATGTAGTGAATGAGAGGAGTGTGATGTAGTGAATGCAGGGAGTCTGATGAAGTGTATGAGGGGAGGGTGATGTAGTGAATGAGGGGAGTGTGATGCAGTGAATGAGGGGAGTGTGATGTAGTGAATGAGGGGAGTGTGAGGTAGTGAATGAGGGGAGTGTGATGTAGTGAATGAGGGGAGTGTGATGCTGTGAATGAGGGGAGAGTGATGCAGTGAATGAGGGGAGTGTGATGTTGTGAATGAGTGGAGTGTGATGTAGTGAATGAGGGGAGTGTGATGTAGTGACTGAGGGGAGTGTGATGCAGTGAATGAGAGGAGTGTGATGTAGTGAATGCGGGGAGTGGGATGCAGTGAATGAGTGGAGTGTGATGCAGTGAATGAGGGGAGTGTGATGTAGTGAATGAAGGGGGTGGCATGTAGTGAATGAGGGGAGTGTGATGCAGTGAATGAGGGGAGAGTGATGCAGTGAATGAGGGGAGTGTGATGTTGTGAATGAGTGGAGAGTGATGTAGTGAATGAGGGGAGTGTGATGTAGTGACTGAGGGGAGTGTGATGCAGTGAATGAGAGGAGTGTGATGTAGTGAATGAGGGGAGTGGAATGCAGTGAATGAGTGGAGTGTGATGCAGTGAATGAGTGGAGTGTGATGCAGTGAATGAGGTGAGTGTGATGTAGTGAATGAGGGGAGTGTGATGGAGTGAAACAGGGGAGTGTGATGTAGTGAATGAGGGGAGAGTGTTGTAGTGAATGAGGGGAGTCTGATGTAGTGAATGAGGAGAGTGCGATGTAGTGAATGAGGGGAGTGTGATGTAGTGAATGAGGGGAGTGTGATGTAGTGAATGAGGGGAGTGTGATGTACTGAATGATGGGAGTGTGATGTTGTGAATGAGGAGATTGTGATGTAGTGAATGAGGGGAGTGTGATGTAGTGAATGAGGGAGTGTGATGTAGTGAATGAGGGGAGTGTGATGTAGTGAATGAGGGGAGTGAGATGTAGTGAATGAGGCGAGTGTGATGTAGTGAATGAGGGGAGTGAGATGTAGTGAATGAGGGGAGGGAGATGTAGTGAATGAGGGGAGTGAGATGTAGTGAATGAGGGGAGTGTGATGTAGTGAATGAGGGGAGTGTGATGTAGTGAATGAGGGGAGTGTGATGTAGTGAATGAGGAGATTGTGATGTAGTGAATGAGGGGAGTGTGATATAGTGAATGAGGGGAGTGTGATGTAGTGAATAAGGGGAGTGAGATGTAGTGAATGAGGGCAGTGTGATGTAGTGAATGAGGGGAGTGTGATGTAGTAAATCAGGGCAGTGTGATGTAGTGAATGAGGGGAGTGTGGTATACGGAATGTGGGGAGTGTGATGTAGTGAATGAGGGGAGTGTGATGTAGTGATTGAGGGGAGTGTGATGGAGTGAATGAGGGAAGTGTGATGTACTGAGTGAGGGGAGTGTGATGTAGTGAATGAGGAGATTGTGATGTAGTGATTGAGGGGAGTGAGATGTAGTGAATGAGGGGAGTGTGATGTAGTGATTGAGGGGAGTGAGATGTAGTGAATGAGGGGAGTGTGATGTAGTGAATGAGGGGAGTGTGTAGTAGTGAATGAGGGAAGTGTGATGTAGTGAATGAGGGGAGTGTGATATAGTGAATGAGGGGAATGTGATGTAGTGATTGAGGGGAGTGTGATGGAGTGAATGAGGGAAGTGTGATGTACTGAATGAGGGGAGTGTGAAGTAGTGAATGTGGAGATTGTGATGTAGTGAATGAGGGGAGTGTGATGTAGTGAATGAGGGGAGTGTGATGTAGTGAATGAGGGGAGTGTGATGTAGTGAATGAGGAGAGTGTGATGTAGTGAATGAGGGGAGTGTGATGTAGTGAATGAGGGGAGTGTGATGTAGTGATTGAGGGGAGTGTGATGTAGTGAATGAGGGGAGTGAGATGTAGTGAATGAGGCGAGTGTGATGTAGTGAATGAGGGGAGTGAGATGTAGTGAATGAGGGGAGGGAGATGTAGTGAATGAGGGGAGTGAGATGTAGTGAATGAGGGAGTGTGATGTAGTGAATGAGGGGAGTGTGATGTAGTGAATGAGGGGAGTGAGATGTAGTGAATGAGGGAGTGTGATGTAGTGAATGAGGAGATTGTGATGTAGTGAATGAGGCGAGTGTGATGTAGTGAATGAGGGGAGTGAGATGTAGTGAATGAGGGGAGGGAGATGTAGTGAATGAGGGGAGTGAGATGTAGTGAATGAGGGGAGTGTGATGTAGTGAATGAGGGGAGTGTGATGTAGTGAATGAGGGGAGTGTGATGTAGTGAATGAGGAGATTGTGATGTAGTGAATGAGGGGAGTGTGATATAGTGAATGAGGGGAGTGTGATGTAGTGAATAAGGGGAGTGAGATGTAGTGAATGAGGGCAGTGTGATGTAGTGAATGAGGGGAGTGTGATGTAGTAAATCAGGGCAGTGTGATGTAGTGAATGAGGGGAGTGTGGTATACGGAATGTGGGGAGTGTGATGTAGTGAATGAGGGGAGTGTGATGTAGTGATTGAGGGGAGTGTGATGGAGTGAATGAGGGAAGTGTGATGTACTGAGTGAGGGGAGTGTGATGTAGTGAATGAGGGAGTGTGATGTAGTGAATGAGGGGAGTGTGATGTAGTGAATGAGGGGAGTGAGATGTAGTGAATGAGGCGAGTGTGATGTAGTGAATGAGGGGAGTGAGATGTAGTGAATGAGGGGAGGGAGATGTAGTGAATGAGGGGAGTGAGATGTAGTGAATGAGGGGAGTGTGATGTAGTGAATGAGGGGAGTGTGATGTAGTGAATGAGGGGAGTGTGATGTAGTGAATGAGGAGATTGTGATGTAGTGAATGAGGGGAGTGTGACATAGTGAATGAGGGGAGTGTGATGTAGTGAATAAGGGGAGTGAGATGTAGTGAATGAGGGCAGTGTGATGTAGTGAATGAGGGGAGTGTGATGTAGTAAATCAGGGCAGTGTGATGTAGTGAATGAGGGGAGTGTGGTATACGGAATGTGGGGAGTGTGATGTAGTGAATGAGGGGAGTGTGATGTAGTGATTGAGGGGAGTGTGATGGAGTGAATGAGGGAAGTGTGATGTACTGAGTGAGGGGAGTGTGATGTAGTGAATGAGGAGATTGTGATGTAGTGATTGAGGGGAGTGAGATGTAGTGAATGAGGGGAGTGTGATGTAGTGATTGAGGGGAGTGAGATGTAGTGACTGAGGGGAGTGGGATGTAGTGTCTGAGGGGTGTGGGATGTAGTGTCTGAGGGGAGTGGGATGTAGTGTCTGAGCGGAGTGGGATGTCGTGTCTGAGTGGAGTGGAATGTAGTGTCTGAGGTGAGTGGGATATAGTGTCTGAGGGGAGTGGGATGTAGTGTCTGAGGGGAGTGGGATGTAGTGTCTGAGGGGAGTGGGATGTCTTGTCTGAGGGGAGTGGGAAGTAGTGTCTGAGGGGAGTGGGATGTAGTGTCTGAGGGGAGTGGGATGTAGTGTCTGAGGGGAGTGGGATGTAGTGTCTGAGGGGAGTGGGATGTCGTGTCTGAGGGGAGTGGGATGTAGTGTCTGAGGGGAGCGGGGTGTAGTGTCTGAGGGGAGTGGGATTTAGTGTCTGAGGGGAGTGGGATGTAGTGTCTGAGGGGAGTGGGATGTAGTGTCTAAGGGGAGTGGGATGTAGTGTCTGAGGGGAGTGGGGTGTAGTGTCTGAGGGGAGTGGGATGTAGTGTCTGAGGGGAGTGGGGTATAGTGTCTGAGGGGAGTGGGGTGTAGTGTCTGAGGGGAGTGAGATTTAGTGTCTGAGGGGAGTGGGATGTAGTGTCTGAATGGAGTGGGATGTAGTGTCTGAGGGGAGTGGGATGTATTGTCTGAGGGGAGTGGGGTGTAGTGTCTGAGGGGAGTGGGTTGTAGTGTCTGAGGGGAGTGGGATGTACTCCCTGAGGGGAGTGGGATGCAGTGACTGAGGGGAGTGGGGTGTAGTGTCTGGGCGGAGTGGTATGTAGTGTCTGAGTGGAGTGGAATGTAGTGACTGAGGGGAGTGGGATGTAGTGTCTGAGGGGAGTGGGATGTAGTGTCTGAGTGGAGTGGGATGTAGTGTCTGAGGGGAGTGGGATGTAGTGTCTGAGGGGAGTGGGGTGTAGTGTCTGAGGGGAGTGGGAAGTAGTGTCTGAGGGGAGTGGGATGTAGTGTCTGAGGGGAGTGGGATGTAGTGTCTGAGGGGAGTGGGATGTAGTGTCTGAGGGAAGTGGGATGTAGTGTCTGAGGGGAGTGGGATGTAGTGTCCGAGGGGAGTGGGATGTAGTGACTGAGGGGAGTGGGATGTAGTGTCTGAGGGGAGTGGGATGTAGTGTCTGAGGGGAGTGGGATGTAGTGTCTGAGGGGAGTGGGGTGTAGTGACTGAGGGGAGTGGGATATAGTGTCTGAGGGGAGTGGGATGTCGTGTCTGAGGGGAGTGGGATGTAGTGTCTGAGGGGAGTGGGATGTAGTGTCTGAGGGGAGTGGGATGTAGTGTCTGAGGGGAGTGGGATGTAGTGTCTGAGGGGAGTGGAGTGTAGTGTCTGAGGGGAGTGGGATGTAGTGTCTGAGGGGAGTGGGATGTAGTGTCTGAGGGGAGTGGGATGTAGTGTCTGAGGGGAGTGGGATGTAGTGTCTGAGGGGAGTTGGATGTAGTGTCTGAGGGGAGTGGGATGTAGTGTCTGAGGGGAGTGGGATGTAGTGTCTGAGGGGAGTGGTATGTAGTGTCTGAGGGGAGTGTGATGTAGTATCTGAAGAGAGTGGGATGTAGTATCTGAGGGGAGTGGGATGTAGTTTCTGAGGGGAGTGGGATGTGGTGTCTGAGGGGAGTGGGATGTAGTGTCTGAGGGGAGTGGGATGTCGTGTCTGAGGGGAGTGGGAAGTTATGTCTGAGGGGAGTGGAATGTAGTGTCTGAGGGGAGTGGGTTGTAGTGTCTGAGGGGAGTGGGATGTACTCCCTGAGGGGAGTGGGATGCAGTGTCTGAGGGGAGTGGGATGCAGTGACTGAGGGGAGTGGGGTGTAGTGTCTGAGCGGAGTGGGATGTAGTGTCTGAGGGGAGTGGAATGTAGTGACTGAGGGGAGTGGGATGTAGTGTCTGAGGGGAGTGGGATGTAGTGACTGAGGGGAGTGGGATGTAGTGTCTGAGGGGAGTGGGATGTAGTGTCTGAGGGGAGTGGGATGTAGTGTCTGAGGGGAGTGGGATGTCGTGTCTGAGTGGAGTGGGATGTAGCGTCTGAGGGGAGTGGGATGTAGTTTCTGAGGGGAGTGGGATGTGGTGTCTGAGGGGAGTGGGATGTAGTGTCTGAGGGGAGTGGGATGTCGTGTCTGAGGGGAGTGGGAAGTTATGTCTGAGGGGAGTGGAATGTAGTGTCTGAGGGGAGTGGGTTGTAGTGTCTGAGGGAAGTGGGATGTACTCCCTGAGGGGAGTGGGATGCAGTGTCTGAGGAGAGTGGGATGCAGTGACTGAGGGGAGTGGGGTGTAGTGTCTGAGCGGAGTGGGATGTCGTGTCTGAGTGGAGTGGAATGTAGTGTCTGAGGTGATGGGATATAGTGTCTGAGGGGAGTGGGATGTAGTGTCTGAGGGGAGTGGGATGTAGTGTCTGAGGGGAGTGAGATGTCTTGTCTGAGGGGAGTGGGACGTAGTGTCTGAGGGGAGTGGGATGTAGTGTCTGAGGGGAGCGGGATGTAGTGTCTGAGGGGAGCGGGATGCAGTGTCTGAGGGGAGTGGGATGTAGTGTCTGAGGGGAGTGGGGTGTAGTTTCTGAGGGGAGTGGGATTTAGTGTCTGAGGGGAGTGGGATGTAGTGTCTGAGGGGAGTGGGATGTAGTGTCTGAGGGGAGTGGGATGTAGTGTCTGAGGGGAGTGGGGTGTAGTGTCTGAGGGGAGTGGGATGTAGTGTCTGAGGGGAGAGGTGTGTAGTGTCTGAGGGGAGTGGGGTGTAGTGTCTGAGGGGAGTGAGATTTAGTGTCTGAGGGGAGTGGGATGTAGTGTCTGAATGGAGTGGGATGTAGTGTCTGAGGGGAGTGGGATGTAGTGTCTGAGGGGAGTGGGGTGTAGTGTCTGAGGGGAGTGGGATGGAGTGTCTGAGGGGAGTGGGATGTAGTGTCTGAGGGGAGTGGGATGTAGTGTCTGAGGGGAGTGGGATGTAGTGTCTGAGGGGAGTGGGATGTAGTGTCTGAGGGGAGTGGGATGTAGTGTCTGAGGGGAGTGGGATGTAGTATCTGAGGGGAGTGGGATGTAGTGTCTGAGGGGAGTGAGATGTAGTGTCTGAGGGGAGTGGGATGTAGTGTCTGAGGGGAGTGGGATGTAGTGTCTGAGGGGAGTGGGATGTCGTGTCTGAGGGGAGTGGGATGTAGTGTCTGAGGGGAGTGGGATGTAGCGTCTGAGGGGAGTGGGATGTAGCATCTGAGGGGAGTGGGATGTAGAATCTGAGGGAGTGGAATGTAGTGTCTGAGGGGTGTGGGATGTAGTGTCTGAGGGGAGTGGGAGTTCGTGTCTGAGGGGAGTGGGATGTAGTGTCTGAGGGGAGTGGGATGTAGTGTCTGAGGGGAGTGGGATGTAGTGTCTGAGGGGAGTGGGATGTAGTGTCTGAGGGGAGTGGGATGTAGTGTCTGAGGCGTGTGGGATGTAGTGTCTGAGGGGAGAGGGATTTAGTGTCTGAGGGGAGTGGGATGTAGTGTCTGAGGGGAGTGGGATGTAGTGTCTGAGGGGAGTGGGATGTAGTGTCTGAGGGGAGTGGGATGTCGTGTCTGAGGGGAGTGGGGTGTAGTGTCTGAGGGGAGTGGGATGTAGTATCTGAGGGGAGTGGGATGTAGTACCTGAGGGAAGTGGGATGTAGTGACTGAGAGGAGTGGGATGTAGTGTCTGAGGGGAGTGGGATGTAGTGTCTGAGGGGAGTGGGATGTAGTGTCTGAGGGGAGAGGGATGTAGTGTCTGAAAGGAGTGGGATGTAGTGTCTGAGGGGAGTGGGTTGTAGTGTCTGAGGGGAGTGGGATGTACTCCCTGAGGGGAGTGGGATGCAGTGATTGAGGGGAGTGGGGTGTAGTGTCTGAGCGGAGTGGGATGTAGTGTCTGAGTGGAGTGGAATGTAGTGACTGAGGGGAGTGGGATGTAGTGTCTGAGGGGAGTGGGATGTAGTGACTGAGGGGAGTGGGATGTAGTGTCTGAGGGGAGTGGGATGTAGTATCTGAGGGGAGTGGGATGTAGTGTCTGAGGGGAGTGGGATGCAGTGTCTGAGGGGAGTGGGATGTAGTGTCTGTGAGGAGTGGGATGTAGTGTCTGAGGGGAGTGGGATGTAGTGTCTGAGGGGAGTGGGATGTAGTGTCTGAGGTGAGTGGGATGTAGTGTCTGAGGGGAGTGGGATGTCGTGTCTGAGGGGAGTGGAATGTAGTGTCTGAGGTGAGTGGGATATAGTGTCTGAGGGGAGTGGGATGTAGTGTCTGAGGTGAGTGGGATGTAGTGTCTGAGGGGAGTGGGATGCCTTGTCTGAGGGGAGTGGGACGTAGTGTCTGAGGGGAGTGGGACGTAGTGTCTGAGGGGAGTGGGATGTAGTGTCTGAGGGGAGTGGGATGTAGTGTCTGAGGGGAGTGGGATGTAGTGTCTGAGGGGAGTGGGATGTAGTGTCTGAGGGGAGTGGGGTGTAGTGCCTGAGGGGAGTGGGATGTAGTGTCTGAGGGGAGAGGGATGTAGTGTCTGAGGGTAGTGGGATGTAGTGTCTGAGGGGAGTGGGGTGTAGTGTCTGAGGGGAGTTGGATGTAGTGTCTGAGGGGAGTGGGATGTAGTGTCTGAGGGGAGTGGGATGTAGTGTCTGCGGGGAGTGGGAGGTCGTGTCTGAGGGGCGTGGGATGTAGTGACTGAGGGGAGTGGGATGCAGTGTCTGAGGGGAGTGGGATGTAGTGACTGAGGGGAGTGGGATTTAGTGTCTGAGGTGAGTGGGATGTAGTGTCTGAGGGGAGTGGGATGTCGTGTCTGAGGGGAGTGGAATGTAGTGTCTGAGGTGAGTGGGATGTAGTGTCTGAGGGGAGTGGGAATGTAGTGTCTGAGCGGAGTGGGATGTAGTGTCTGAGGGGAGTGGGATGTCGTGTCTGAGGGGAGTGGAACGTAGTGTCTGAGGGGAGTGGGACGTAGTGTCTGAGGGGAGTGGGATGTAGTGTCTGAGGGGAGTGGGAGGTAGTGTCTGAGGGGAGTGGGATGCAGTTACTGAGGGGAGTGGGATGTCGTGTCTGAGGGGAGTGGGATGTAGTGTCTGAGGGGAGTGGGATGTAGTGTCTGAGGGGAGTGGGATGTAGTGTCTGAGGGGAGTGGGATGTAGTGTCTGAGGGGAGTGGGATGTAGTGTCTGAGGGGAGTGGGATGTAGTGTCTGAGGGGAGTGGGATGCAGTGTCTGAGGGGAGTGGGATGTAGTGTCTGAGGGTGGTGAGATGTAGTGTCTGAGGGGAGTGGGATGTAGTGTTTGAGGGGAGTGGGATGTAGTGTCTGAGGGCAGTGGGATGTAGTTTCTGAGAGGAGTGGGATGTCGTGTCTGAGGGGAGTGGGATGTAGTGACTGAGGGGCGTGGGATGTAGTGACTGAGGGGAGTGGGATGTAGTGTCTGAGGGGAGTGGGATGTAGTTTCTGAGGGGAGTGGGACGTAGTGTCTGAGGGGAGTGGGACGTAGTGTCTGAGGGGAGTGGGATGTAGTGTCTGAGGGGAGTGGAATTTAGTGTCTGAGGGGAGTGGGATTTAGTGTCTCAGGGGAGAGGGGTGTAGTGACTGAGGGGAGTGGGATATAGTGTCTGAGAGGAGTGGGATGTCGTGTCTGAGGGGAGTGTGATGTAGTGTCTGAAGAGAGTGGGATGTAGTGTCTGAG
>NW_028225181.1:5548401-5575937 GCF_052327205.1 Somniosus microcephalus | reverse complement strand
CACTCCCCTCAGACACTACATCCCACTCCCCTCAGACACTACACCCCACTCCCCTCAGACACTACATCACACTCCCCTCAGACACTACATCCCACTCCCCTCAGACACTACATCCCACTCCCCTCCGACACTAAATCCTACTCCCCTCAGACACTACACCCCGCTCCCCTCAGACACTTCATCCCACTCCCCTCAGACACAACATCCCACTCCCCTCAGACACTACATCCCACTCCCCTCAGACACTACATCCCACTCCCCTCAGACACTACTTCCCACTCCCCTCAGACAAGACATCCCACTCCCCTCAGACACTACATCCCACTCCCCTCAGACACTACATCCCACTCCCCTCAGACACTATATCCCACTCACCTCAGACACTACATTCCACTCCACTCAGACACGACATCCCACTCCCCTCAGACACTACATCCCACTCCCCTCAGACACTACATGCCACTCCCCTCAGACACTACATCCCACTCCCCTCAGTCACTACATCCCACTCCCCTCAGACACTACATCCCACTCCCCTCAGTCACTACATTCCACTCCCCTCAGACACTACATCCCACTCCGCTCAGACACTACACCCCACTCCCCTCAGTCACTGCATCCCACTCCCCTCAGACACTGCATCCCACTCCCCTCAGGGAGTACATCCCACTCCCCTCAGACACTACAACCCACTCCCCTCAGACACTACATCCCACTCCCCTCAGACATAACTTCCCACTCCCCTCAGACACGACATCCCGCTCCCCTCAGACACTACATCCCACTCCCCTCAGACACTACATCCCACTCCCCTCAGACACTACATTCCACTCCCCTCAGACACTATGTCCCACTCCCCTCTGACACTACATCCCACTCCCCTCAGACACTACATCCCACTCCCCTCAGTCACTACATCCCACTCCCCTCAGTCACTACATTCCACTCCACTCAGACACGACATCCCACTCCCCTCAGACACGACATCCCACTCCCCTCAGACACTACATCCCACTCCCCTCAGACACTACATCCCACTCCCCTCAGACACGACCTCCCACTCCCCTCAGACACTACATCTCACTCCCCTCAGACACTACATCCCACTCCCCTCAGATACTACATCCCACTCCCCTCAGACACTACATCCCACTCCCCTCAGACACTACATCCCACTCCCCTCAGACACTACATCCCACTCCCCTCAGACACTACATCCCACTCCCCTCAGACACTACATCCCACTCCCCTCAGACACTCCAGCCCACTCCCCTCAGACACTACACCCCACTCCCCTCAGACACTACATCCCACTCCCCTCAGACACTACATCCCACTCCATTCAGACACTACATCCCACTCCCCTCAGACACTAAATCTCACTCCCCTCAGACACTACACCCCACTCCCCTCAGACACTACACCCCTCTCCCCTCAGACTCTACATCCCACTCCCCTCAGACACTACACCCCACTCCCCTCAGACACTACATCCCACTCCCCTCAGACACTACATCCCACTCCCCTCAGACACTACATCCCACTCCCCTCAGACACTAAATCCCACTCCCCTCAGAAACTACACCCCACTCCCCTCAGACACTACATCCCACTCCCCTCAGACACTACATCCCGCTCCCCTCAGACACTACATCCCGCTCCCCTCAGACACTACATCCCACTCCCCTCAGACACTACGTCCCACTCCCCTCAGACAAGACATCCCACTCCCCTCAGACACTACATCTCACTCCCCTCAGACACTACATCCCACTCCCCTCAGACACTATATCCCACTCACCTCAGACACTACATTCCACTCCACTCAGACACGACATCCCACTCCCCTCAGACACTACATCCCACTCCCCTCAGACACTACATCCCACTCCCCTCAAACACTACATCCCACTCCCCTCAGTCACTACATCCCACTCCCCTCAGACACTACATCCCACTCCCCTCAGTCACTACATTCCACTCCCCTCAGACACTACATCCCACTCCGCTCAGACACTACACCCCACTCCCCTCAGTCACTGCATCCCACTCCCCTCAGACACTGCATCCCACTCCCCTCAGGGAGTACATCCCACTCCCCTCAGACACTACAACCCACTCCCCTCAGACACTACATTCCACTCCCCTCAGACATAACTTCCCACTCCCCTCAGACACGACATCCCACTCCCCTCAGACACTACATCCCACTCCCCTCAGACACCACATCCCACTCCCCTCAGAAACTACATCCCACTCCCCTCAGATACTACATCCCACTCTCTTCAGACACTACATCACACTCCCCTCAGACACTACATACCACTCCCCTCAGACACTACATCCCACTCCACTCAGACACTACATCCCACTCCCCTCAGACACGACATCCAACTCCCCTCAGACACTACATCCCACTCCCCTCAGACACTACATCCCACTCCCCTCAGACACTACATCCCACACCCCTCAGACACTACATCCCACTCCTCTCAGACACGACATCCCACTCCACTCAGACACTATATCCCACTCCCCTCAGTCACTACACCCCTCTCCCCTCAGACACTACATCCCACTCCCCTCAGAAACTACATTCCACTCCCCTCAGACACTACATCCCACTGCCCTCAGACACTGCATCCCACTCCCCTCAGACACTACATCCCACTCCCCTCAGTCACTACATCCCACTCCCCTCAGACACGACATCCCACTCCCCTCAGACACTATATCCCACTCCCCTCAGTCACTACACCCCACTCCCCTCAGACACTACATCCCACTCCCCTCAGACACTACATCCCACTCCCCTCAGACACTACTTCCCACTCCCCTCAGACACTACACCCCACTCCCCTCAGACACTACATCCCACTCCCCTCAGACACTACATCCCACTCCACTCAGACACTACATCCCACTCCCCTCAGACACTACATCCCACTCCCCTCAGTCACTACATTCCACTCCACTCAGACACTACATCCCACTCCGCTCAGACACTACACCCCACTCCCCTCAGTCACTGCATCCCACTCCCCTCAGGGAGTACATCGACTCCCCTCAGACACTACAACCCACTCCCCTCAGGCACTACACCCCACTCCCCTCAGACAATACATCCCACTCCCCTCAGACACTACATCCCACTCCATTCAGACACTGCATCCCACTCCCCTCAGACACTAAATCTCACTCCCCTCAGACACTACACCCCACTACCCTCAGACACTATACCCCACTCCCCTCAGACACTACATCCCACTCCCCTCAGACACTACACCCCACTCCCCTCAGACACTACATCACACTCCCCTCAGACACTACATCCCACTCCCCTCAGACACTACATCCCACTCCCCTCCGACACTAAATCCTACTCCCCTCAGACACTACACCCCGCTCCCCTCAGACACTTCATCCCACTCCCCTCAGACACAACATCCCACTCCCCTCAGACACTACATCCCACTCCCCTCAGACACTACATCCCACTCCCCTCAGACACTACTTCCCACTCCCCTCAGACAAGACATCCCACTCCCCTCAGACACTACATCCCACTCCCCTCAGACACTACATCCCACTCCCCTCAGACACTATATCCCACTCACCTCAGACACTACATTCCACTCCACTCAGACACGACATCCCACTCCCCTCAGACACTACATCCCACTCCCCTCAGACACTACATGCCACTCCCCTCAGACACTACATCCCACTCCCCTCAGTCACTACATCCCACTCCCCTCAGACACTACATCCCACTCCCCTCAGTCACTACATTCCACTCCCCTCAGACACTACATCCCACTCCGCTCAGACACTACACCCCACTCCCCTCAGTCACTGCATCCCACTCCCCTCAGACACTGCATCCCACTCCCCTCAGGGAGTACATCCCACTCCCCTCAGACACTACAACCCACTCCCCTCAGACACTACATCCCACTCCCCTCAGACATAACTTCCCACTCCCCTCAGACACGACATCCCGCTCCCCTCAGACACTACATCCCACTCCCCTCAGACACCACATCCCACTCCCCTCAGACACTGCATCCCACTCCCCTCAGACACTACATCCCACTCCCTTCAGACACTACATCACACTCCCCTCAGACACTATATACCACTCCCCTCAGACACTACATCCCACTCCCCTCAGACACTACATCCCACTCCCCTCAGACACTACATCCAACTCCCCTCAGACACTACATCCCACTCCCCTCAGACACTGCATCCCACTCCCCTCAGACACTACATCCCACTCCCCTCAGACACTACATCCCACTCCCCTCAGACACGACATCCCACTCCTCTCAGACACTATATCCCACTCCCCTCAGTCACTACACCCCTCTCCCCTGAGACACTACATCCCACTCCCCTCAGACACTACATTCCACTCCCCTCAGACACTACGTCCCACTCCCCTCAGACACTACATCCCACTCCCCTCAGACACTACATCCCACTCCCCTCAGTCACTACATCCCACTCCCCTCAGTCACTACATCCCACTCCCCTCAGACACTACATCCCACTCCTCTCAGAAACTACATCCCACTGCCCTCAGACACTACATCCCACTCCCCTCAAACACTACATCCCACTCCCCTCAGACACTACATCTCACCACCCTCAGACACTACATCCCACTCCCCTCAGACACTACATCCCACTCCCCTCAGATACTACATCCCACTCCCCTCAGACACTACATCCCACTCCCCTCAGACACTACATGCCACTCCCCTCAGTCACTACATCCCACTCCCCTCAGACACTACATCCCACTCCCCTCAGACACTACATCCCACTCCCCTCAGACACTACATCCATCTCCTCTCAGACACTACATCCCACTCCCCTCAGACACTACATCCCACTCCCCTCAGACACTACATCCATCTCTTCTCAGACACTACATCCCACTCCCCTCAGACACTACATCCCACTCCCCTCAGACACGACATCCCACTCCCCTCAGTAACTACATCCCACTCCCCTCAGACACTACCTCCCACTCCCCTCAGACACTACATCCCACTCCCCTCAGACACTACGTCCCACTCCCCTCAGACACTATGTCCCACTCCCCTCAGACACGACATCCCACTCCCCTCAGACACTACATCCCACTCCCCTCAGACACTACATCCCACTCACCTCAGACACTACATTCCACTCCCCTCAGACACGACATCCCACTCCCCTCAGACACTACATCCCACTCGCCTCAGACACTAAATCCCACTCCCCTCAGTCACTACATCCCACTCCCCTCAGACACTGCATCCCACTCCCCTCAGTCACTACATCCCACGCCTCTCAGACCCGACCTCCCACTCCCCGCAGACACTACATCCCACTCCCCTCAGACACTACATCCCACTCCCCTCAGACACAACATCCAACTCCCCTCAGACACTACACCCTACTCCCCTCAGACACTACATCCCACTACCCTCAGACACTACATCCCTCTCCCCTCAGACACTACATCCCACTCCCCTCAGGCACTACACCCCACTCCCCTCAGACACTACATCCCACTCCCCTCAGACACTACATCCCACTCCCCTCAGACACTACATCCCACTCCCCTCAGTCACTACATCCCACTCCCCTCGGACACTACATCCCACTCCCCTCAGACACTACATCCCACTTCCCTCAGACACTACATCCCACTCCCCTCAGACACTACATCCCACTCCCCTCAGACACTACTTCCCACTCCCCTCAGACACTACACCCCACTCCCCTCAGACACTACATCCCACTCCCCTCAGACACTACATCCCACTCCACTCAGACACTACATCCCACTCCCCTCAGACACTAAATCCCACTCCCCTCAGACACTACACCCCACTCCCCTCAGACACTACATCCCACTCCCCTCAGACACTACATCCCACTCCCCTCAGACACTACATCCCACTCCCCTCAGACACTACATCCCACTCCCCTCAGACACTACGTCCCACTCCCCTCAGACAAGGCATCCCACTCCCCTCAGACACTACATCCCACTCCCCTCAGACACTACATCCCACTCCCCTCAGACACTATATCCCACTCACCTCAGACACTACATTCCACTCCCCTCAGACACGACATCCCACTCCCCTCAGACACTACATCCCACTCACCTCAGACACTACATCCCACTCCCCTCAGACACTACATCCCACTCCCCTCAGACACTACATCCCACTCCTCACAGACACTACATCCCACTCCCCTCAGACACTGCATCCCACTCCCCTCAGACACTACATCCCACTCCCCTCAGACACTACATCCCACTCCCCTCAGACACTACATCCCACTCCCCTCAGTCACTACATCCCACTCCCCTCAGACACTACATCCCACTCCCCTCAGTCACTACATTCCACTCCACTCAGACACTACATCCCACTCCGCTCAGCCACTACACCCCACTCCCCTCAGTCACTGCATCCCACTCCCCTCAGGGAGTACATCCCACTCCCCTCAGACACTACAACCCACTCCCCTCAGACACTACATCCCACTCCCTTCAGACACTACATCCCACTCCCCTCAGACACTACATCCCACTCCCCTCAGACACTACATCCCACTCCCCTCAGACACTACATCCCACTCCTCTCAGTCACTACATCCCACATCCCTCAGGTACTACATCCCACTCCCCTCAGATACTACATCCCACTCCCCTCAGACACTACACCCCACTCCCCTCAGACACTACATCCCACTCCCCTCAGACACTACATCCCACTCCCCTCAGACAAGGCATCCCACTCCCCTCAGACACAACATCCCACTCTCCTCAGACATTAAATCCCACTCCCCTCAGACACTACATCCCACACCCCTCAGGCACTACATCCCACTCCCCTCAGACACTACATCCCACTCCCCTCAGACACTACATCCCACTCCCCTCAGACACTACATCCCACTCCCCTCAGACACTACATCCCACTCCCCTCAGACACTACATCCCACTCCCCTCTGACACGACCTCCCACTCCCCTCAGACACTACATCCCACTCCCCTCAGACACTACATTCCACTCCCTCAGACTCTACATCCCACTCCCCTCAGATACTACATCCCACTCCCCTCAGATGCTACATCCCACTCCCCTCAGACACTACATCCCACTCCCCTCAGACACGACTTCCCACTCCCCTCAGACACTACATCCCACTCCCCTCAGACACTGCATCCCACTCCCCTCAGACACGACCTCCCACTCCCCTCAGACACTACATCTCACTCCCCTCAGACACTACATCCCACTCCCCTCAGATACTACATCCCACTCCCCTCAGACACTACATCCCACTCCCCTCAGACACTACATCCCACTCCCCTCAGACACTACATCCCACTCCCCTCAGACACTACATCCCACTCCCCTCAGACACTACATCCCACTCCCCTCAGACACTCCATCCCACTCCCCTCAGACACTACACCCCACTCCCCTCAGACACTACATCCCACTCCCCTCAGACACTACTTCCCACTCCATTCAGACACTACATCCCACTCCCCTCAGACACTAAATCTCACTCCCCTCAGACACTACACCCCACTCCCCTCAGACACTACACCCCTCTCCCCTCAGACACTACATCCCACTCCCCTCAGACACTACACCCCACTCCCCTCAGACACTACATCCCACTCCCCTCAGACACTACATCCCACTCCCCTCAGACACTACATCCCACTCCCCTCAGACACTAAATCCCACTCCCCTCAGAAACTACACCCCACTCCCCTCAGACACTACATCCCACTCCCCTCAGACACTACATCCCGCTCCCCTCAGACACTACATCCCGCTCCCCTCAGACACTACATCCCACTCCCCTCAGACACTACGTCCCACTCCCCTCAGACAAGAGATCCCACTCCCCTCAGACACTACATCCCACTCCCCTCAGACACTACATCCCACTCCCCTCAGACACTATATCCCACGCACCTCAGACACTACATTCCACTCCACTCAGACACGACATCCCACTCCCCTCAGACACTACATCCCACTCCCCTCAGACACTACATCCCACTCCCCTCAGACACTACATCCCACTCCCCTCAGTCACTACATCCCACTCCCCTCAGACACTACATCCCACTCCCCTCATTCACTACATTCCACTCCCCTCAGACACTACATCCCACTCCGCTCAGACACTACACCCCACACCCCTCAGTCACTGCATCCCACTCCCCTCAGACACTGCATCCCACTCCCCTCAGGGAGTACATCCCACTCCCCTCAGACACTACAACCCACTCCCCTCAGACACTACATTCCACTCCCCTCAGACATAACTTCCCACTCCCCTCAGACACGACATCCCACTCCCCTCAGACACTACATCCCACTCCCCTCAGACACCACATCCCACTCCCCTCAGAAACTACATCCCACTCCCCTCAGATACTACATCCCACTCTCTTCAGACACTACATCACACTCCCCTCAGACACTACATACCACTCCCCTCAGACACTACATCCCACTCCCCTCAGACACTACATCCCACTCCCCTCAGACACTACATCCAACTCCCCTCAGACACTACATCCCACTCCCCTCAGACACAACATCCCACTCCCCTCAGACACTACATCCCACTCCCCTCAGACACTACATCCCACTCCCCTCAGACACGACATCCCACTCCCCTCAGACACTATATCCCACTCCCCTCAGTCACTACACCCCTCTCCCCTCAGACACTACATCCCACTCCCCTCAGACACTACATTCCACTCCCCTAAGACACTACATCCCACTCCCCTCAGACACTACGTCCCACTCCCCTCAGACACTACGTCCCACTCCCCTCAGACACTACATCCCACTCCCCTCAGACACAACATCCCACTCCCCTCAGTCACTACATCCCACTCCCCTCAGTCACTACATCCCACTCCCCTCAGACACTACATCCCACTCCTCTCAGAAACTACATCCCACTGCCCTCAGACACTATATCCCACTCCCCTCAAACACGACATCCCACTCCCCTCAGACACTACATCTCACCGCCCTCAGACACTACATCCCACTCCCCTCAGACACTACATCCCACTCCCCTCAGACACTACATCCCACTCCCCTCAGACACTACATCTCACCCCCCTCAGACACTACATCCCACTCCCCTCAGACACTACATCCCACTCCCCTCAGACACTACATCCCACTCCCCTCAGACACTACGTCCCACTCCCCTCAGACACTACGTCCCACTCCCCTCAGACACGACATCCCACTCCCCTGAGACACAACATCCCACTCCACTCAGACACTACATTCCCACTCCCCTCACACACTACATCCCACTCACCTCAGACACTACATTCCACTCCCCTCAGACACGACATCCCACTCCCCTCAGACACGACATCCCACTCCCCTCAGACACTAAATCCCACTCCCCTCAGTCACTACATCCCACTCCCCTCAGACACTGCATCCCACTCCCCTCAGTCACTACATCCCACTCCCCTCAGACACGACCTCCCACTCCCCGCAGACACTACATCCCACTCCCCTCAGACACTACATCCCACTCCCCTCAGACACTACATCCAACTCCCCTCAGACACTACACCCCACTCCCCTCAGACACTACATCCCACTACCCTCAGACACTACATCCCACTCCGCTCAGACACTACATCCGACTCCCCTCAGGCACTACACCCCACTCCCCTCAGACACTACATCCCAATCCCCTCAGACACTACATCCCACTCCCCTCAGACACTACATCCCACTCCCCTCAGTCACTACATCCCACTCCCCTCAGACACTACATCCCACTCCCCTCAGACACTACATCCCACTTCCCTCAGACACTACATCCCACTCCCCTCAGACACTACACCCCATTCCGTCAGACACTACATCCCACTCCCCTCAGACACTACTTCCCACTCCACTCAGACACTACATCCCACTCCCCTCAGACACTAAATCCCACTCCCCTCAGACACTACACCCCACTCCCCTCATACACTACATCCCACTACCCTCAGACACTACATCCCACTCCCCTCAGACACTACATCCCACTCCCCTCAGACACTACATACCACTCCCCTCAGACACTACATCCCACTCCCCTCAGACACTACGTCCCACTCACCTCAGACAAGACATCCCACTCCCCTCAGACACTACATCCCACTCCCCTCAGACACTACATCGCACTCCCCTCAGACACTATATCCCACTCACCTCAGACACTACATTCCACTCCCCTCAGACACGACATCCCACTCCCCTCAGACACTACATCCCACTCCCCTCAGACACTACATCCCACTCCCCTCAGACACTTCATCCCACACCCCTCATACACTACATCCCACTCCTCACAGACACTACATCCCACTCCCCTCAGACACTACATCCCACTCCCCTCAGACACTACATCCCACTCCCCTCAGACACTACATCCCACTCCCCTCAGACACTACATCCCACTCCCCTCAGTCACTACATCCCACTCCCCTCAGACACTACATCCCACTCCCCTCAGTCACTACATTCCACTCCCCTCAGACACTACATCCCACTCCCCTCAGACACTACATCCCACTCCCCTCAGTCACTGCATCCCACACCCCTCAGGGAGTACATCCCACTCCCCTCAGACACTACAACCCACTCCCCTCAGACACGACATCCCACTCCACTCAGACATTACATCCCACTCCCCTCAGACACGACATCCCACTCCCCTCAGACACTACATCCCACTCCCCTCAGACACCACATCCCACTCCCCTCAGACACTACATCCCACTCCCGTCAGACACTACATCCCACTCTCCTCAGACACTACATCACACTCCCCTCAGACACTACATACCACTCCTCTCAGACACTACATCCCACTCCCCTCAGACACTACATCCCACTCCCCTCAGACACTACATCCCACTCCCCTCAGACACTACATCCCACTCCCCTCAGACACTACATCCAACTCCCCTCAGACACTACACCCCACTCCCCTCAGACACTACATCCCACTACCCTCAGACACTACATCCCACTCCCCTCAGACACTACATCCCACTCCCCTCAGACACTACACCCCACTCCCCTCAGACACTACATCCCACTCCTCTGATTCACTACATCACACTCCCCTCATTCACTACATCACACTCCCCCCATTCACCACATCACACTCCCCTCATTCACTACATCACACTCCCCTCATTCACTACATCCCACTCCCCTCGTTCAGCACATCACACTCCCCTCATTCACTCCATCACTCCCCTCATTCACTGCATCACACTCCCCTCATTCACTACATCACACTCCCCTCGTTCACCACATCACAGTCCCCTCATTCACTACATCACACTCCCCTCGTTCACCACATCACACTCCCCTCATTCACTACATCACACTCCCCTCATTCACTAAATCACACTCCTCTCATTCACTACATCACACTCCCCTCATTCACGACATCACACTCCCCCCATTCACCACATCACACTCCCCTCATTCACTTCATCACACTCCTCTCATTCACTACATAACACTCCCCTCATTCACTACATCACACTCCCCTCATTCACTACATCACACTCCTCTCATTCACTACTTCCCACTCCCCTCATTCACTACATCAGACTCCCCTCATTCACCACATCACACTCCCCTCATTCACTACATCACTCTCCCCTCATTCACTACATCACACTCCCCTCATTCACTACAACCCACTCCCCTCATTCACTACATCACACTCCCCTCATTCACTAGATCGCACTCCCCTCATTCACTGCATCACACTCCCCTCATTCACCACATCACACTCCCCTCATTCACTACATCACACTCCCCTCATTCACTACATCACACTACCCTCATTCTCTACATCACACTCCCCTCGTTCACCACATCACACTCCCCTCATTCACTACATCACACTCCTCTCATTCACTACATCACACTCCCCTCGTTCACCACATCACACTCCCCTCATTCACTACATCACACTCCTCTCATTCACTCCATCACACTCCCCTCGTTCACCACATCACACTCCCCTCATTCACTACATCACACTCCCCTCATTCACTATATCACACTCCCCTCATTCACTACATCACACTCGCCTCAGACACTACATCACACTCCCCTCATTCACTATATCACACACCCCTCATTCACTACATCACACGCCCCTCATTCACTACATCACACTCCCCTCATTCACTGCATCACACTCCCCTCATTCACTGCATCACACTCCCCTCATTCACTACATCACACTCCCCTCAATCACTACATCATCTCCTCATTCACTACATCACACTCCCCTCATTCACTACATCACACTCCCCTCATTCACTACATCACACTCCCCTCATTCACTACGTCACACTCCCTCATTCACTACATTATACTCCCCTGATTCACTACATCACACTCCCCTCATTCACTACATCACACTCCCCTCATTCACTACATCACACTCCCCTCATTCACTACATCACACTCCCCTCATTCACCACATCACACTCCCCTCAGTGACTACATCACACTCCCCTCATTCACTACATTACACTCCCCTGATTCACTACATCACACTCCCCTCACTCACTACATCACACTCCAATCACTCACTACATCACACTCCCCTCATTCACTACATCACACTCCCCTCATTCACTACATCGCACTCCCCTCATTCACTACATCACACTCATCTCATTTACTACATCGCACTCCCCTCATTCACTACATCGCACTCCCCTCATTCACTACATCACACTCCCCTCATTCAATACATCACTCTCCCCTCATTCACTACGTCACACTCCCCTCATTCACTACATCACACTTCCCTCAGTCACTAAATCACACCCCCTCATTCACTACATCACACTCCCCTCATTCACTACATCACACTCCCCTCATTCACTGCATCACACTCCCCTCATTCACTACATCACACTCCCCTCATTCACTACATCACACTCCCCTCATTCACTACATTACACTCCCCTCATTCACAACATCACACTCCCCTAATTCACTACTTCACACTCCCCTCATTCACTACATCCCACTCCCCTCAATCACTACGTCCCACTCCCCTCAATCACTACATCACACTCCCCTCATTCACTACATCACACTCCCCTCAATCACTACATCCCACTCCCCTCAATGACTACGTCCCACTCCCCTCAATCACTACATCACACTCCCCTCATTCACTGCATCACACTCCCCTCATTCACTACATCCCACTCCCCTCATTCACTACATTACACTCCCCTCATTCACTACATCACACTCCCCTCATTCACTACATCACACTCCCCTCATTCACTACATCACACTCCCCTCATTCATTACATCACACTCCCCACATTCACTACATCACACTCCCCTCATTCACGACATCACACTCCCCTCATTCACAACATCACACTTCCCTCATTCACTACATCGCACTCCCCTCATTCACTACATCGCACTCCCCTCATTCACTACATCGCACTCCCCTCATTCACTACATCACACTCCCCTCATTCACTACATCGCACTCCCCTCATTCACTACATCAAACTCCCCTCATTC
The DNA here is from genome assembly GCF_052327205.1 of Somniosus microcephalus. Classification (NCBI taxonomy): domain Eukaryota; kingdom Metazoa; phylum Chordata; class Chondrichthyes; order Squaliformes; family Somniosidae; genus Somniosus; species Somniosus microcephalus. The sequence continues at coordinate 5,562,270 of NW_028225181.1, read as the reverse complement.
ACTACATCGCCCTCCCCTCATTCACTACATCACACTCCCCTCATTCACTACATCACTCTCCCCTCATTCACTACATCACACTCCCCTCATTCACTACATCACACTCCCCTCATTCACTACATCACACTCCCCTCAATCACTACATCACACTCCCCTCATTCACTACATCACACTCCCCTCATTCACTACATCCCACTCCCCTCATTCACTACACCACACTCCCCTCAATCACTACATCACACTCCCCTCATTCACTACATCACACTCCCCTCATTCACAGCATACCACTCGCCTCATTCACTACATCACACTCCCCTCATTCACTACATCACACTCCGCTCATTCACTGCATCACACTCCCCTCATTCACTACATCACACTCCCCTCATTCACTACATCACGCTCCCCTCATTCACTGCATCACACTCCCCTCATTCACTACATCACACTCCCCTCAATCACTACATCACACTCCCCTCATTCACTACATCACACTCCCCTCAATCACTACATCACACTCCCCTCATTCACTACATCACACTCCCCTCATTCACTACATCACACTCCTCTCATTCACTACATCACACTCCCCTCATTCACTACATCACACTCCCCTCATTCACTACACCACACTCTCCTCATTCACTACATCACACACCCCTCATTCACTACATCACACTCCCCTCATTCACTACATCACACTGCCCTCATTCACTGCATCACACTCCCCACATTCACTACATCACACTCCCCTCATTCACTACATCACTCCCCTCATTCACTACACCACACTCCCCTCATTCACAACATCACTCTCCCCTCAATCAGTACATCACACTCCCCTCATTCACTACATCACACTCCCCTCATTCACTACATCACACTCCCCTCATTCACTGCATTACACTCCCCTCATTCACTACATCACACTCCCCTCATTCACTCCATCACACTCCCCTCATTCACTACATCACACTCCCCTCATTCACTACATCACTCTCCCCTCATTCACTACACCACACTCTCCTCATTCACTACATCACACTCCCCTCATTCACGACATCACACTCCCCTCATTCACTACATCACACTCCCCTCATTCACTACACCACACTCTCCTCATTCACTCCATCACACTCCCCTCATTTACTACATCACTCTCCCCTCATTCACTGCATCACACTCCCCTCATTCACTACATCACACTCCCCTCATTCACGACATCACACTCCCCTCATTCACTACATCACACTCCCCTCATTCACTACACCACACTCTCCTCATTCCCTACATCACACTCCCCTCATTCACTACATCACACTCCCCTCATTCACTACATCACACTCCCCTCATTCACTGCATCACACTCACCTCATTCACTACATCACACTCCCATCATTCAGTACATCACAGTCCCCTCATACGCTACATCACACTCCCCTCATTCACTATATCACACTCCCCTCATTCACTACATCACACTCCCCTCATTCACTACATCACACTCCCCTCATTCACTACATCACACTCCCCTCATTCACTACATCACTCTCCCCTCAATCAGTACATCACACTCCCCTCATTCACTACATCACACCCCCCATTCATTCACTACATCACACTCCCCTCATTCACTACATCACACTCCCCTCATTCACTACATCACCCTTCCATCATTCACTACATCACACTCCCCTCATTCACTACATCACACTCCCCTCATTCACTACATCACACTCCCCTCATTCACTGCATCACACTCCCCTCATTCACTACACCACACTCCCCTCCTTCACTACATCACTCTCCCCTCAATCAGTACATCACACTCCCCTCATTCAGTACATCACACTCCCCTCATTCACTACATCACACTCCCCTCATTCACTACATCACCTGCCCCTCATTCACTGCATCACACTCCCCTCATTTTTGGCATCACACTCCCCTCATTCACTCCATCACACTCACCTCATTCACTACATCACACTCACCTCATTCAATACATCACACTCCCATCATTCAGTACATCACACTCCCCTCATTCACTATATCACACTCCCCTCATTCACTCCATCACACTCCCCTCATTCACTACATGACACTCCACTTATTCACTACATCACACTCCCCTCTTTCACTACATCACACTCCCCTCATTCACTACATCGCACTCCCCTCATTCACTACATCCCACTTCCCTCATTCACTACATCACACTCCCCTCATTCACTACATCACACTCCCCTCATTCACTGCATTACATTCCCCTCATTCAGTACATCACACTCACCTCATTCACGACATCACTCTCCCCTCATTCACTACATCACACTCCCCTCATTCACTGAAGCCCACTCCTCTCATTCACTACATCACACTCTCCTCATTCACTACATCACATTCACCTCATTCATTACTCACACTCCCCTCATTCACTACACTACACTCCCCTCATTCACCACATCACACTCCCCTCATTCACTACATTACACTCCCCTCATTCACGACATCACACTCCCCTCATTCACTACATCCCACTCCCCTCATTTAGTACATCATGCTCCCCTCATTCTCTGCATCACACTCCCCTCATTCACTACATCACACTCTCCTCATTCACTACATCACACTCCCCTCATTCACTACATCACACTCCCCTCATTCACTACATCACACTCCCCTCATTCACTACATCTCACTCACCTCAATCACTACATCACAATCTCCTCATTCACTACATCACACTCCCCTCATTCAGTACATCACACTTCCCTCATTCACTCCATCACATTCCCCTCAATCACTACATCACACTCCCCTCATTCACTACAACACACTCCCCACATTCACTATATCACACTCCCCTCATTCACAACATCACACTCCCCTCAATCACTACATCACACTCCCCTCATTCACTACATCACACTCCCCTCATTCACTACATCACTCTCCCCTCATTCACTACATCACACTCCCCTCGTTCACTGCATCACACTCCCCTCATTCACTACATCACACTCCCCTCATTCACTACGTCACACTCCCCTCATTCACTACATCACACTCCCCTCATTCACCACATCACACTCCCCTCAGGGACTACATCACACTCCCCTGATTCACTACATTACACTCACCTCATTTACTACATCGCACTCCCCTCATTCACTACATCACACTCCCCTCACTCACTACATCACACTCCACTCACTCACTACATCACACTCCCCTCATTCACTACATCACACTCCTCTCATTCACTACATCGCACTCCCCTCATTCACTACATCACACTCACCTCATTTACTACATCGCACTCCCCTCATTCACTACATCGCACTCCCCTCATTCACTACATCACACTCCCCTCATTCAATACATCACTCTCCCCTCATTCACTACATCACACTCCCCTCATTCACTACATCACACTTCCCTCAGTCACTAAATCACACCCCCCTCATTCACTACATCACACTCCCCTCATTCACTACATCACACTCCCCTCATTCACTACATCACACTCCCCTCATTCACTACATCACACTCCCCTCATTCACAACATCACACTCCCCTAATTCACTACTTCACACTCCCCTCATTCACTACATCCCACTCCCCTCAATCACTACGTCCCACTCCCCTCAATCACTACATCACACTCCCCTCATTCACCAAATCACACTCCCCTCAATCACTACATCCCACTCCCCTCAATTACTACGTCCCACTCCCCTCAATCACTACATAAGACTCCCCTCATTCACTACATCACACTCCCCTCATTTACTACATCCCACTCCCCTCATTCACTACATTACACTCCCCTCATTCACTACATCACACTCCCCTCATTCACTACATCACACTCCCCACATTCATTACATCACACTCCCCTCAATCACTCCATCACACTCCCCTCATTCACTACATCACACTCCCCTCATTCACTACATCCCACTCCCCTCATTCACTACATTACACTCCCCTCATTCACTACATCACAATCCCCTCATTCACTATATCACAATCCCCTCATTCACTATATCACACTCCCCACATTCACTGCATCACACTCCCCTCATTCACGACATCACACTCCCCTCATTCACTACATCACACTCCCCTCATTCACTACATCGCGCTCCCCTCATTCACTACATCGCACTCCCCTCATTCACTACATCGCACTCCCCTCATTCACTACATCACACTCCCCTCATTCACTACATCGCACTCCCCTCATTCACTGCATCAAACTCCCCTCATTCACTACATCGCCCTCCCCTCATTCACTACATCACACTCCCCTCATTCACTACATCACACTCCCCTCATTCACTACATCACACTCCCCTCATTCACTGCATTACATTCCCCTCATTCAGTACATCACACTCACCTCATTCACGACATCACTCTCCCCTCATTCACTACATCACACTCCCCTCATTCACTGAAGCCCACTCCTCTCATTCACTACATCACACTCTCCTCATTCACTACATCACATTCACCTCATTCATTACTCACACTCCCCTCATTCACTACACTACACTCCCCTCATTCACCACATCACACTCCCCTCATTCACTACATTACACTCCCCTCATTCACGACATCACACTCCCCTCATTCACTACATCCCACTCCCCTCATTTAGTACATCATGCTCCCCTCATTCTCTGCATCACACTCCCCTCATTCACTACATCACACTCTCCTCATTCACTACATCACACTCCCCTCATTCACTACATCACACTCCCCTCATTCACTACATCACACTCCCCTCATTCACTACATCTCACTCACCTCAATCACTACATCACAATCTCCTCATTCACTACATCACACTCCCCTCATTCAGTACATCACACTTCCCTCATTCACTCCATCACATTCCCCTCAATCACTACATCACACTCCCCTCATTCACTACAACACACTCCCCACATTCACTATATCACACTCCCCTCATTCACAACATCACACTCCCCTCAATCACTACATCACACTCCCCTCATTCACTACATCACACTCCCCTCATTCACTACATCACTCTCCCCTCATTCACTACATCACACTCCCCTCGTTCACTGCATCACACTCCCCTCATTCACTACATCACACTCCCCTCATTCACTACGTCACACTCCCCTCATTCACTACATCACACTCCCCTCATTCACCACATCACACTCCCCTCAGGGACTACATCACACTCCCCTGATTCACTACATTACACTCACCTCATTTACTACATCGCACTCCCCTCATTCACTACATCACACTCCCCTCACTCACTACATCACACTCCACTCACTCACTACATCACACTCCCCTCATTCACTACATCACACTCCTCTCATTCACTACATCGCACTCCCCTCATTCACTACATCACACTCACCTCATTTACTACATCGCACTCCCCTCATTCACTACATCGCACTCCCCTCATTCACTACATCACACTCCCCTCATTCAATACATCACTCTCCCCTCATTCACTACATCACACTCCCCTCATTCACTACATCACACTTCCCTCAGTCACTAAATCACACCCCCCTCATTCACTACATCACACTCCCCTCATTCACTACATCACACTCCCCTCATTCACTACATCACACTCCCCTCATTCACTACATCACACTCCCCTCATTCACAACATCACACTCCCCTAATTCACTACTTCACACTCCCCTCATTCACTACATCCCACTCCCCTCAATCACTACGTCCCACTCCCCTCAATCACTACATCACACTCCCCTCATTCACCAAATCACACTCCCCTCAATCACTACATCCCACTCCCCTCAATTACTACGTCCCACTCCCCTCAATCACTACATAAGACTCCCCTCATTCACTACATCACACTCCCCTCATTTACTACATCCCACTCCCCTCATTCACTACATTACACTCCCCTCATTCACTACATCACACTCCCCTCATTCACTACATCACACTCCCCACATTCATTACATCACACTCCCCTCAATCACTCCATCACACTCCCCTCATTCACTACATCACACTCCCCTCATTCACTACATCCCACTCCCCTCATTCACTACATTACACTCCCCTCATTCACTACATCACAATCCCCTCATTCACTATATCACAATCCCCTCATTCACTATATCACACTCCCCACATTCACTGCATCACACTCCCCTCATTCACGACATCACACTCCCCTCATTCACTACATCACACTCCCCTCATTCACTACATCGCACTCCCCTCATTCACTACATCGCACTCCCCTCATTCACTACATCGCACTCCCCTCATTCACTACATCACACTCCCCTCATTCACTACATCGCACTCCCCTCATTCACTGCATCAAACTCCCCTCATTCACTACATCGCCCTCCCCTCATTCACTACATCACACTCCCCTCATTCACTACATCACACTCCCCTCATTCACTACATCACACTCCCCTCATTCACTACACCACACTCCCCTCAATCACTACATCACACTCCCCTCATTCACTACATCACACTCCCCTCATTCACTACATCCCACTGCACTCATTCACAGCGTCCCACTCCCCTCATTCACTACATCACACTCCCCCCATTCACTACATCACACTCCCCTCATTCACTACATCACACTTTCTCTCATTCACTACATCACTCTCCCCTCATTCACTACATCACACTCCCCTCATTCACTACATCACACTCCCCTCATTCACTGCATCACACTCCCCTCATTCACTACATCACACTCCCCTCATTCACTACATCACGCTCCCCTCATTCACTGCATCACACTCCCCTCATTCACTACATCACACTCCCCTCAATCACTACATCACACTCCCCTCATTCACTACATCACACTGCCCTCATTCACTACATCACACTCCTCTCATTCACTACATCACACTCCCCTCATTCACTACATCACACTCCCCTAATTCACTTCTTCACACTCCCCTCATTCACATCCCACTCCCCTCAATCACTACGTGACACTCCATTCAATCACTACATCACACTCCCTTCATTCACTACACCACACTCCCCTCATTCACTACATCACACTGCCCTCATTCACTGCATCACACTCCCCACATTCACTACATCACACTCCCCTCATTCACTACATCACTCCCCTCATTCACTACACCACACTCCCCTCATTCACTTCATCACTCTCCCCTCAATCAGTACATCACACTCCCCTCATTCACTACAGCACACTCCCCTCATTCACCACATCACACTCCCCTCAGGGACTACATCACACTCCCCTGATTCACTACATTACACTCACCTCATTTACTACATCGCACTCCCCTCATTCACTACATCACACTCCCCTCACTCACTACATCACACTCCACTCACTCACTACATCACACACCCCTCATTCACTACATCACACTCCTCTCATTCACTACATCGCACTCCCCTCATTCACTACATCACACTCACCTCATTTACTACATCGCACTCCCCTCATTCACTACATCGCACTCCCCTCATTCACTACGTCACACTCCCCTCATTCAATACATCACTCTCCCCTCATTCACTACATCACACTCCCCTCATTCACTACATCACACTTCCCTCAGTCACTAAATCACACCCCCCTCATTCACTACATCACACTCCCCTCATTCACTACATCACACTCCCCTCATTCACTACATCACACTCCCCTCATTCACTACATCACACTCCCCTCATTCACAACATCACACTCCCCTAATTCACTACTTCACACTCCCCTCATTCACTACATCCCACTCCCCTCAATCACTACGTCCCACTCCCCTCAATCACTACATCACACTCCCCTCATTCACCAAATCACACTCCCCTCAATCACTACATCCCACTCCCCTCAATTACTACGTCCCACTCCCCTCAATCACTACATCACACTCCCCTCATTCACTACATCACACTCCCCTCATTCACTACATCCCACTCCCCTCATTCACTACATTACACTCCCCTCATTCACTACATCACACTCCCCTCATTCACTACATCACACTCCCCACATTCATTACATCACACTCCCCTCAATCACTCCATCACACTCCCCTCATTCACTACATCACACTCCCCTCATTCACTACATCCCACTCCCCTCATTCACTACATTACACTCCCCTCATTCACTACATCACAATCCCCTCATTCACTATATCACACTCCCCACATTCACTGCATCACACTCCCCTCATTCACGACAACACACTCCCCTCATTCACTACATCACACTCCCCTCATTCACTACATCGCACTCCCCTCATTCACTACATCGCACTCCCCTCATTCACTACATCGCACTCCCCTCATTCACTACATCACACTCCCCTCATTCACTACATCGCACTCCCCTCATTCACTGCATCAAACTCCCCTCATTCACTACATCGCCCTCCCCTCATTCACTACATCACACTCCCCTCATTCACTACATCACACTCCCCTCATTCACTACATCACTCTCCCCTCATTCACTACATCACACTCCCCTCATTCACTACATCACACTCCCCTCATTCACTACACCACACTCCCCTCAATCACTACATCACACTCCCCTCATTCACTACATCACACTCCCCTCATTCACTACATCCCACTGCACTCATTCACAGCATCCCTCTCCCCTCATTCACTACATCACACTCCCCTCATTCACTACATCACACTCCCCTCATTCACTACATCACACTTTCTCTCATTCACTACATCACTCTCCCCTCATTCACTACATCACACTCCCCTCATTCACTACATCACACTCCCCTCATTCACTGCATCACACTCCCCTCATTCACTACATCACACTCCCCTCATTCACTACATCACGCTCCCCTCATTCACTGCATCACACTCCCCTCATTCACTACATCACACTCCCCTCAATCACTACATCACACTCCCCTCATTCACTACATCACACTGCCCTCATTCACTACATCACACTCCTCTCATTCACTACATCACACTCCCCTCATTCACTACATCACACTCCCCTAATTCACTACTTCACACTCCCCTCATTCACATCCCACTCCCCTCAATCACTACGTGACACTCCATTCAATCACTACATCACACTCCCTTCATTCACTACACCACACTCCCCTCATTCACTACATCACAATGACCTCATTCACTGCATCACACTCCCCACATTCACTACATCACACTCCCCTCATTCACTACATCACTCCCCTCATTCACTACACCACACTCCCCTCATTCACTTCATCACTCTCCCCTCAATCAGTACATCACACTCCCCTCATTCACTACATCACACTCCCCTCATTCACTACATCACACTCCCCTCATTCACTGCATTACACTCCCCTCATTCACTACATCACACTCCCCTCATTCACTCCATCACACTCCCCTCATTCACTACATCACACTCCCCTCATTCACTACATCACACTCCCCTAATTCACGACATCACTCTCCCCTCATTCACTACATCACACTCCCCTCATTCACTTCATCACACTCCCCTCATTCACTACACCACACTCTCCTCATTCACTACATCACACTCCCCTCATTCACGACATCACACTCCCCTCATTCACTACATCACACTCCCCTCATTCACGACACCACACTCTCCTCATTCACTACATCACACTCCCCTCATTCACTACATCACTCTCCCCTCATTCACTGCATCACACTCCCCTCAATCACGACATCACACTCCCCTCATTCACGACATCACACTCCCCTCATTCACTACATCACATCCCCCTCATTCACGACACCACACTCTCCTCATTCACTACATCACACTCCCCTCATTCACCACATCACACTCCCCTCAGGGACTACATCACACTCCCCTGATTCACTACATTACACTCACCTCATTTACTACATCGCACTCCCCTCATTCACTACATCACACTCCCCTCACTCACTACATCACACTCCACTCACTCACTACATCACACTCCCCTCATTCACTACATCACACTCCTCTCATTCACTACATCGCACTCCCCTCATTCACTACATCACACTCACCTCATTTACTACATCGCACTCCCCTCATTCACTACATCGCACTCCCCTCATTCACTACGTCACACTCCCCTCATTCAATACATCACTCTCCCCTCATTCACTACATCACACTCCCCTCATTCACTACATCACACTTCCCTCAGTCACTAAATCACACCCCCCTCATTCACTGCATCACACTCCCCTCATTCACTACATCACACTCCCCTCATTCACTACATCACACTCCCCTCATTCAATACATCACACTCCCCTCATTCACAACATCACACTCCCCTAATTCACTACTTCACACTCCCCTCATTCACTACATCCCACTCCCCTCAATCACTACGTCGCACTCCCCTCAATCACTACATCACACTCCCCTCATTCACCAAATCACACTCCCCTCAATCACTACATCCCACTCCCCTCAATTACTACGTCCCACTCCCCTCAATCACTACATCACACTCCCCTCATTCACTACATCACACTCCCCTCATTCACTACATCCCACTCCCCTCATTCACTACATTACACTCCCCTCATTCACTACATCACACTCCCCTCATTCACTACATCACACTCCCCACATTCATTACATCACACTCCCCTCAATCACTCCATCACACTCCCCTCATTCACTACATCACACTCCCCTCATTCACTACATCCCACTCCCCTCATTCACTACATTACACTCCCCTCATTCACTACATCACAATCCCCTCATTCACTATATCACACTCCCCACATTCACTGCATCACACTCCCCTCATTCACGACATCACACTCCCCTCATTCACTACATCACACTCCCCTCATTCACTACATCGCACTCCCCTCATTCACTACATCGCACTCCCCTCATTCACTACATCGCACTCCCCTCATTCACTACATCACACTCCCCTCATTCACTACATCGCACTCCCCTCATTCACTGCATCAAACTCCCCTCATTCACTACATCGCCCTCCCCTCATTCACTACATCACACTCCCCTCATTCACTACATCACACTCCCCTCATTCACTACATCACTCTCCCCTCATTCACTACATCACACTCCCCTCATTCACTACATCACACTCCCCTCATTCACTACACCACACTCCCCTCAATCACTACATCACACTCCCCTCATTCACTACATCACACTCCCCTCATTCACTACATCCCACTGCACTCATTCACAGCATCCCACTCCCCTCATTCACTACATCACACTCCCCTCATTCACTACATCACACTCCCCTCATTCACTACATCACACTTTCTCTCATTCACTACATCACTCTCCCCTCATTCACTACATCACACTCCCCTCATTCACTACATCACACTCCCCTCATTCACTGCATCACACTCCCCTCATTCACTACATCACACTCCCCTCATTCACTACATCACGCTCCCCTCATTCACTGCATCACACTCCCCTCATTCACTACATCACACTCCCCTCAATCACTACATCACACTCCCCTCATTCACTACATCACACTGCCCTCATTCACTACATCACACTCCTCTCATTCACTACATCACACTCCCCTCATTCACTACATCACACTCCCCTAATTCACTACTTTGCACTCCCCTCATTCACATCCCACTCCCCTCAATCACTACGTGACACTCCATTCAATCACTACATCACACTCCCTTCATTCACTACACCACACTCCCCTCATTCACTACATCACAATGACCTCATTCACTGCATCACACTCCCCACATTCACTACATCACACTCCCCTCATTCACTACATCACTCCCCTCATTCACTACACCACATTCCCCTCATTCACTTCATCACTCTCCCCTCAATCAGTACATCACACTCCCCTCATTCACTACATCACACTCCCCTCATTCACTACATCACACTCCCCTCATTCACTGCATTACACTCCCCTAATTCACGACATCACTCTCCCCTCATTCACTACATCACACTCCCCTCATTCACTTCATCACACTCCCCTCATTCACTACACCACACTCTCCTCATTCACTACATCACACTCCCCTCATTCACGACATCACACTCCCCTCATTCACTACATCACACTCCCCTCATTCACGACACCACACTCTCCTCATTCACTACATCACACTCCCCTCATTCACTACATCACTCTCCCCTCATTCACTGCATCACACTCCCCTCAATCACGACATCACACTCCCCTCATTCACGACATCACACTCCCCTCATTCACTACATCACATCTCCCTCATTCACGACACCACACTCTCCTCATTCACTACATCACACTCCCCTCATTCACTACATCACACTCCCCTCATTCACTACATCACACTCCCCTCATTCACTACATCACACTCCCCTCATTCACTGCATCATACTCACCTCATTCACTACATCAAACTCCCCTCATCACTACATCACACTCCCATCATTCAGTACATCACAGTCCCCTCATACCCTACATCACCCTCCCCTCATTCACTATATCACACTCCCCTCATTCACTACATCGCACTCCCCTCATTCACTACATCACACTCCCCTCATTCACTACATCACACTCACCTCATTCACTACATCACACTCCCCTCATTCACTACATCCCTCTCCCCTCAATCAGTACATCACACTCCCCTCATTCACTACATCACACTCCCCTCATTCACTACATCACACCCCCCATTCATTCACTACATCACACTCCCCTCATTCACTACATCACACTCCCCTCATTCACTACATCACACTTCCATCATTCACTACATCACACTCCCCTCATTCACTACATCACACTCCCTCATTCACTACATCACACTCCCCTCAATCACTGCATCACACTCCCCTCATTCACTACACCACACTCCCCTCATTCACTACATCACTCTCCCCTCAATCAGTACATCACACTCCCCTCATTCACTACATCACACTCCCCTCATTCACTGCATCACACTCCCCTCATTCAGTACATCACACTCCCCTCATTCACTACATCACACTCCCCTCATTCACGACATCACACTCCCCTCATTCACTACATCACATGCCCCTCATTCACTGCATCACACTCCCCTCATTTTTGGCATCACACTCCCCTCATTCACTCCATCACACTCACCTCATTCACTACATCACACTCCCCTCATTCACTACATCACACTCCCATCATTCAGTACATCACACTCCCCTCATTCACTATATCACACTCCCCTCATTCACTCCATCACACTCCCCTCATTCACTACATGACACTTCCCTCATTCACTACATCACACTCCCCTCATTCAGTACATCACACTCCCCTCATTCACTACATCACAGTCCCCTCATTCACTACATCACACTCCCCTCTTTCACTACATCACACTCCCCTCATTCACTACATCACACTCCCCTCATTCACTACATCCCACTTCCCTCATTCACTACATCACACTCCCCTCATTCACTACATCACACTCCCCTCATTCACTGCATTACATTCCCCTCACTCAGTACATCACACGCACCTCATTCACTACATCACTCTCCCCTCATTCACTGCATCACACTCCCCTCATTCACTGAAGCCCACTCCCCTCATTCACGACCTCACACTCTCCTCATTCACTACATCACATTCACCTCATTCATTACATCACACGCCCCTCATTCACTACACTACACTCCCCTCATTCACCACATCACACTCCCCTCATTCACTACATTACACTCCCCTCATTCACTACATCACACTCCCCTCATTCACTACATCCCACTCCCCTCATTCATTACATCATGCTCCCCTCATTCTCTGCATCACACTC